>NW_018742382.1:0-122928 GCF_001683475.1 Chenopodium quinoa | reverse complement strand
ATTGATTTAATTTGAATTTTGTAGATGTTTTTTACTTTCATTTGAGTCAATTAGATTTGTAGAATGCATTTGACTTTCATTTTATTCAAATAGCTTTGTCTGAATGTGTTTGACTTTCATTTGATTTAATTAGATTTTTTTAGATGTTTTTGACTTTCGTTTGATTCAATTAGCTTTGTTGAATGCATTTGACTTTCATTTGATTCAAAAAGCTCTGTTTGAATGGGTTTGACTTACATTTGATTTAATTAGCTTTGTTTGAATGTGTTTGACTTTCATTCGATACAATTAGCTTTCTTAAATGCATTTGACCTTCATTTGATTCAAAAAAGCTCTATTTGAATTCGTTTGACTTTCATTTGATTCAATTGGCTTTGTTCGAATGTTTTCGACTTTCATTTGACTCAATTAGCTTTGATGAATGCATTTGACTTTCATTTGATACAAAAAGTTCTGCTTGAATGTATTTGACTCACATTTGATCCAATTAGCTTTATTTCAATGTGGTTGACTTACATTTGATTCAATTAGCTTTGTTTGAATGTGTTCGACTTTCATTTGATTCAATTAGCTTTCTTATATGCATTTGACCTTCATCTGATTCAAAAAGCTCTTTTTGAATGTGTTTGACTTTCATTTTATTCTATTAGGTCTGTTTGAATGTGTTTGACTTTCATTTGATTCAATTAGGTTTGTTTAAATGTGTTTGACTTTCATTTGATTCAATTGGCTTTGTTGGAATGTTTTTTACTTTCATTTGATTCAATTAGATTTGTAGAATACATTTGACTTTCATTTGATTTAAATAGCTTTGTCTGAATGTGTTTGACTTTCATTTGATTTAATTAGAGTTTTTTTAGATGTTTTTGGCGTTCATTTGATTCAATGAGCTTTGTAGAATGCATTTGACTTTCATTTGATTCAAATAGCTTTGTTTGAATGTGTTTGACTTTCATTTGATTCAATTAGGTTTTTTTAGATGTTTTTGACTTTCGTTTGATTTAATTAGCTTTGTTGAATGCATTTGACTTTCATTTGATTCAAAAAGCTCTGTTTGAATGTGTTTGACTTACATTTGATTCAATTAGGTTTGTTTGAATGTTTTTGACTTTCGTTTGATTCAATTAGCTTTGTTGAATGCAATTGACTTTAATTTGATTCAAAAAGCTCTGTTTGAATGTGTTTGACTTACAATTGATCTAATCAGCTTTGTTTGAATGTGTTTGACATTCATTTGATTCAATAAGCTTTGTTTAAATGTGTTTGACTTTCATTTGATTCAAATGGATTTGTTCGAATGTTTTTTACTTTCGTTTGATTCAGTTAGCTTAGTAGAATGCAATTTGACTTTTATTTGATTCAAATAGCTTTGTTTGAATGTGTTTGACTTTCATTTGATTTAATTAGGTTTTTTTAGATGTTTTTTTTACTTTCATTTGATTCAATTAGCTTTGTTGAATGCATTTGACTTTCATTGATTCAAAATGCTCTATTTGAATGTGTTTGACTTACATTTGATCCAATTAGCATTGTTACAATGTTTGACTTTCATTTGATTCAATTAGCTTTGTAGATTGCATTTGACAGTCATTTGATTCAAAAAGCTCTTTTTGAATGTGTTTGACTTTCATTTGATTCAATTAGGTCTGTTTGAATGTGTTTGACTATCATTTGATTCAATTAGGTTTGTTTAAATGTGTTTGACTTTCATTTGATTCAATTGGCTTTGTTGGAATGTTTTTTGACTTTCATTTGATTCAATTAGCTTTGTAGAATGCATTTGACTTTCATTTGATACAAATAGTTTAGTTTGAATGTGTTTGACTTTCAATGGATTCATTTGGCTTTGTTCGAATGTTTTTTACTTTCATTCGATTCAATAAGCTTTGTAGAATGCATTTGACTTTCATTAGATTCCAATAGCTTTGTTTGAATGTGTTTGACTTTCATTTGATTTAATTAGGTTTTTTGAATGTTTTTTGACTTTCATTTGATTCATTTAGTTTTGTTTGAATGTGTTTGACATTCATTTGATTTAATTAGCTTTGTAGATTGCATTTGACCTTCATTTGATTCAAAAAGATCTTTTTGAATGTGTTAGACTTTCATTTGATTCAATTAGCTCTGTTTAAATGTGTTTGAATTTCATTTGATTCAATTAGACTTGTTTGAATGTGTTTGACTTTCATTTGATTCAATTGGCTTTGTTGGAATGTTTTTGACTTTCATTTGATTCAATTAGCTTTGTAGAATGCATTTGACTTTCATTTGATTCAAATAGTTTAGGTTGAATGTGTTTGACTTTCATTTGATTCATTTGGCTTTGTTCGAATGTTTTTTACTTTTCATTTGATTCAATAAGCTTTGTAGAATGCATTTGACTTTCATTAGATTTCCAATAGCTTTGTTTGAATGTGTTTGACTTTCATTTGATTTAATTAGGTTTTTTTAGATGTTTTTGACTTTCATTTGATTCAAATAGTTTAGTTTGAATGCGTATGACTTTCATTGGATTCATTTGGCTTTGTTCGAATGTTTTTTACTTTCATTCGATTCAATAAGCTTTGTAGAATGCATTTGACTTTCATTAGATTCCAATAGCTTTGTTTGAATGTGTTTGACATTCATTTGATTTAGTTAGGTTTTTTAGATGTTTTTGACTTTCATTTGATTCATTTAGTTTTGTTTGAATGTGTTTGACTTTCATTTGATTTAATTAGCTTTGTAGATTGCATTTGACCTTCATTTGATTCAAAAAGATCTTTTTGAATGTGTTAGACATTCATTTGATTCAATTAGCTCTGTTTGAATGTGTTTGAATTTCATTTGATTCAATTAGACTTGTTTGAATGTGTTTTACTTTCATTTGATTCAATTAGCTTTGTTTGGATGTGTTTGACTTTAATTTGATTCAATTAGCTTTATAGAATGCATTTGACTTTCACTTGATTCAAATAGTTTTGTTTGAATGTGTTTGACCTTCTTTTATTGATTTAATTTGAATTTTGTAGATGTTTTTTACTTTCATTTGAGTCAATTAGATTTGTAGAATGCATTTGACTTTCATTTTATTCAAATAGCTTTGTCTGAATGTGTTTGACTTTCATTTGATTTAATTAGATTTTTTTAGATGTTTTTGACTTTCGTTTGATTCAATTAGCTTTGTTGAATGCATTTGACTTTCATTTGATTCAAAAAGCTCTGTTTGAATGGGTTTGACTTACATTTGATTTAATTAGCTTTGTTTGAATGTGTTTGACTTTCATTCGATTCAATTAGCTTTCTTAAATGCATTTGACCTTCATTTGATTCAAAAAGCTCTATTTGAATTCGTTTGACTTTCATTTGATTCAATTGGCTTTGTTCGAATGTTTTCGACTTTCATTTGACTCAATTAGCTTTGATGAATGCATTTGACTTTCATTTGATACAAAAAGTTCTGCTTGAATGTATTTGACTCACATTTGATCCAATTAGCTTTATTTCAATGTGGTTGACTTACATTTGATTCAATTAGCTTTGTTTGAATGTGTTCGACTTTCATTTGATTCAATTAGCTTTCTTATATGCATTTGACCTTCATCTGATTCAAAAAGCTCTTTTTGAATGTGTTTGACTTTCATTTTATTCTATTAGGTCTGTTTGAATGTGTTTGACTTTCATTTGATTCAATTAGGTTTGTTTAAATGTGTTTGACTTTCATTTGATTCAATTGGCTTTGTTGGAATGTTTTTTTACTTTCATTTGATTCAATTAGATTTGTAGAATACATTTGACTTTCATTTGATTTAAATAGCTTTGTCTGAATGTGTTTGACTTTCATTTGATTTAATTAGAGTTTTTTAGATGTTTTTGGCGTTCATTTGATTCAATGAGCTTTGTAGAATGCATTTGACTTTCATTTGATTCAAATAGCTTTGTTTGAATGTGTTTGACTTTCCTTTGATTTAATTAGATTTTTTTAGATGTTTTTGACTTTCGTTTGATTCAATTAGCTTTGTTGAATGCATTTGACTTTCATTTGATTCAAAAAGCTCTGTTTGAATGTGTTTGACTTACATTTGATTTAATTAGCTTTGTTTGAATGTGTTTGACTTTTATTTGATTCAATTAGCTTTCTTAAATGCATTTGACCTTCATTTGATTCAAAAAGCTCTATTTGAATTTGTTTGACTTTCATTTGATTCAATTGGCTTTGTTCGAATGTTTTCGACTTTCATTTGATTCAATTAGCTTTGATGAATGCATTTGACTTTCATATGATACAAAAAGCCCTGTTTGAATGTGTTTGACTCACATTTGATCCAATTAGCTTTGTTTCAATGTGTTTGACTTACATTTGATTCAATTAGCTTTGTTTGAATGTGTTTGACTTTCATTTGATTCAAGTAGCTTTCTTAAATGCATTTGACCTTAATGTGATTCAAAAAGCTCTTTTTGAATGTGTTTGACTTTCATTGTATTCAATTAGCACTGTTTGAATGTGTTTGACTTTCATTTGATTCAGATAGGTTTGTTAGAATGTGTTTGACTTTCATTTGATTCAATTGGCTTTATTAAAATGTTTTTTACATTCATTTGATTCAATTAGATTTGTAGAATGCATTTGACTTTCATTTGATTCAAATAGCTTTGTCTGAATGTGTTTGACTTTCATTTGATTTAATTAGCTTTGTTTGAATGTGTTTTACTTCCATTGGATTCAATTAGCTTTATAGAATGCATTTGACTTTCATTTGATTTAAATAGCTCTGTTTGAATGTGTTGGACTTTCATTTGATTTAATTAGGTTTTTTTAGATGTTTTTGACTTTCGTTTGATTCAATTAGCTTTGTTGAATGCATTTGACTTTCATTTGATTCAAAAAGCTCTGTTTGAATGTGTTTGACTTTTATTTGATTCAATTAGCTTTGTCTGAATGTGTTTGACTTTCATTTGATTTAATTAGCTTTGTTTGAATGTGTTTTACTTCCATTTGATTCAATTAGCTTTGTAGAATGCATTTGACTTTCATTTGATTTAAATAGCTTTGTTTGAATGTGTTTGACTTTCATTTGATTTAATTAGGTTTTTTTAGATGTTTTTTACTTTCATTTGATTCAAAAAGCTCTGTTTGAATGTGTTTGACCCACATTTGATCCAATTAGCTTTGTTTCAATGTGTTTGACTTACATTTGATTCAATTAGCTTTGTTTGAATGTGTTTGACTTTCATTTGATTCAATTAGCTTTCTTAAATGCATTTAACCTTCATCTGATTCAAAAAGCTCTTTTTAAATGTGTTTGACTTTCATTTTATTCAATTAGGTCTGTTTGAATGTGTTTGACTTTCATTTGATTCAATTAGGTTTGTTTAAATGTGTTTGACTTTCATTTGATTCAATTGGCTTTGTTGGAATGTTTTTTTTTTTTTCGTTTGATTCAGTTAGCTTAGTAGAATGCATTTGACTTTTATTTGATTCAAATAGCTTTGTTTGAATGTGTTTGACTTTCATTTGATTTAATTAGGTTTTTTAGATGTTTTTTACTTTCATTTGATTCAATTAGCTTTGTTGAATGCATTTGACTTTCAATTGATTCAAAATGCTCTATTTGAATGTGTTTGACTTACATTTGATCCAATTAGCATTGTTACAATGTTTTGACTTTCATTTGATTCAATTAGCTTTGTAGATTGCATTTGACAGTCATTTTATTCAAAAAGCTCTTTTTGAATGTGTTTGACTTTCATTTGATTCAATTAGGTCTGTTTGAATGTGTTTGACTATCATTTGATTCAATTAGGTTTGTTTAAATGTGTTTGACTTTCATTTGATTCAATTGGCTTTGTTGGAATGTTTTTGACTTTCATTTGATTCAATTAGCTTTGTAGAATGCATTTGACTTTCATTTGATACAAATAGTTTAGTTTGAATGTGTTTGACTTTCAATGGATTCATTTGGCTTTGTTCGAATGTTTTTTTACTTTCATTCGATTCAATAAGCTTTGTAGAATGCATTTGACCTTCATTAGATTCCAATAGCTTTGTTTGAATGTGTTTGACTTTCATTTGATTTAATTAGGTTTTTTGAATGTTTTTGACGTTCATTTGATTCATTTAGTTTTGTTTGAATGTGTTTGACATTCATTTGATTTAATTAGCTTTGTAGATTGCATTTGACCTTCATTTGATTCAAAAAGATCTTTTTGAATGTGTTAGACTTTCATTTGATTCAATTAGCTCTGTTTAAATGTGTTTGAATTTCATTTGATTCAATTAGACTTGTTTGAATGTGTTTGACTTTCATTTGATTCAATTGGCTTTGTTGGAATGTTTTTGACTTTCATTTGATTCAATTAGCTTTGTAGAATGCATTTGACTTTCATTTGATTCAAATAGTTTAGGTTGAATGTGTTTGACTTTCATTTGATTCATTTGGCTTTGTTCGAATGTTTTTTACTTTCATTTGATTCAATAAGCTTTGTAGAATGCATTTGACTTTCATTAGATTCCAATAGCTTTGTTTGAATGTGTTTGACTTTCATTTGATTTAATTAGGTTTTTTTAGATGTTTTTGACTTTCATTTGATGCATTTAGTTTTGTTTGAATGTGTTTGACTTTCATTTGATTCAATTAGCTCTGTTTGAATGTGTTTGAATTTCATTTGATTCAATTAGACTTGTTTGAATGTGTTTTACTTTCATTTGATTCAATTAGCTTTGTTTGGATGTGTCTGACTTTAATTTGATTCAATTAACTTTGTAGAATGCATTTAACTTTCACTTGATTCAAATAGTTTTGTTTGAATGTGTTTGACCTTTTATTGGTTTAATTTGAATTTTCTAGATTTTTTTTACTTTCATTTGAGTCAATTAGATTTGTAGAATGCATTTGACTTTCATTTGATTCAATTTGTCTGAATGTGTTTGACTTTCCTTTGATTTAATTAGATTTTTTTAGATGTTTTTGACTTTCGTTTGATTCAATTAGCTTTGTTGAATGCATTTGACTTTCATTTGATTCAAAAAGCTCTGTTTGAATGTGTTTGACTTACATTTGATTTAATTAGCTTTGTTTGAATGTGTTTGACTTTTATTTGATTCAATTAGCTTTCTTAAATGCATTTGACCTTCATTTGATTCAAAAAGCTCTATTTGAATTTGTTTGACTTTCATTTGATTCAATTGGCTTTGTTCGAATGTTTTCGACTTTCATTTGATTCAATTAGCTTTGATGAATGCATTTGACTTTCATATGATACAAAAAGCCCTGTTTGAATGTGTTTGACTCACATTTGATCCAATTAGCTTTGTTTCAATGTGTTTGACTTACATTTGATTCAATTAGCTTTGTTTGAATGTGTTTGACTTTCATTTGATTCAAGTAGCTTTCTTAAATGCATTTGACCTTAATGTGATTCAAAAAGCTCTTTTTGAATGTGTTTGACTTTCATTTTATTCAATTAGCACTGTTTGAATGTGTTTGACTTTCATTTGATTCAAATAGGTTTGTTAGAATGTGTTTGACTTTCATTTGATTCAATTGGCTTTATTAAAATGTTTTTTACATTCATTTGATTCAATTAGATTTGTAGAATGCATTTGACTTTCATTTGATTCAAATAGCTTTGTCTGAATGTGTTTGACTTTCATTTGATTTAATTAGCTTTGTTTGAATGTGTTTTACTTCCATTGGATTCAATTAGCTTTATAGAATGCATTTGACTTTCATTTGATTTAAATAGCTCTGTTTGAATGTGTTGGACTTTCATTTGATTTAATTAGGTTTTTTTAGATGTTTTTGACTTTCGTTTGATTCAATTAGCTTTGTTGAATGCATTTGACTTTCATTTGATTCAAAAAGCTCTGTTTGAATGTGTTTGACTTTTATTTGATTCAATTAGCTTTGTCTGAATGTGTTTGACTTTCATTTGATTTAATTAGCTTTGTTTGAATGTGTTTTACTTCCATTTGATTCAATTAGCTTTGTAGAATGCATTTGACTTTCATTTGATTTAAATAGCTTTGTTTGAATGTGTTTGACTTTCATTTGATTTAATTAGGTTTTTTTAGATGTTTTTTACTTTCATTTGATTCAAAAAGCTCTGTTTGAATGTGTTTGACCCACATTTGATCCAATTAGCTTTGTTTCAATGTGTTTGACTTACATTTGATTCAATTAGCTTTGTTTGAATGTGTTTGACTTTCATTTGATTCAATTAGCTTTCTTAAATGCATTTAACCTTCATCTGATTCAAAAAGCTCTTTTTAAATGTGTTTGACTTTCATTTTATTCAATTAGGTCTGTTTGAATGTGTTTGACTTTCATTTGATTCAATTAGGTTTGTTTAAATGTGTTTGACTTTCATTTGATTCAATTGGCTTTGTTGGAATGTTTTTTACTTTCATTTGATTCAATTAGATTTGTAGAATACATTTGACTTTCATTTGATTTAAATAGCTTTGTCTGAATGTGTTTGACTTTCATTTGATTTAATTAGATTTTTTTAGATGTTTTTGACGTTCATTTGATTCAATGAGCTTTGTAGAATGCATTTGACTTTTATTTGATTCAAATATCTTTGTTTGAATGTGTTTGACTTTCATTTGATTCAATTAGGTTTTTTTAGATGTTTTTGACTTTCATTTGATTCAATTAGCTTTGTTGAATGCATTTGACTTTCATTTGATTTAAATGGATTTGTTCGAATGTTTTTTACTTTCGTTTGATTCAGTTAGCTTTGTAGAATGCATTTGACTGTTATTTGATTCAAATAGCTTTGTTTGAATGTGTTTGACTTTCATTTGATTTAATTAGGTTTTTTTAGATGTTTTTTACTTTCATTTGATTCAATTAGCATTGTTGAATGCATTTGACTTTCAATTGATTCAAAATGCTCTGTTTGAATGTGTTTGACTTACATTTGATCCAATTAGCATTGTTACAATGTGTTTGACTTTCATTTGATTCAATTAGCTTTGTAGATTGCATTTGAAAGTCATTTGATTCAAAAAGCTCTTTTTGAATGTGTTTGACTTTCATTTGATTTAATTAGGTCTGTTTGAATGTGTTTGAATATCATTTGATTCAATTAGGTTTGTTTAAATGTGTTTGACTTTCATTTGATTCAATTGGCTTTGTTGGAATGTTTTTGACTTTCATTTGATTCAATTAGCTTTGTAGAATGCATTTGACTTTCATTTGATACAAATAGTTTAGTTTGAATGTGTTTAACTTTCATTGGATTCATTTGGCTTTGTTAGAATGTTTTTTACATTCATTTGATTCAATAAGCTTTGTAGAATGCATTTGACTTTCATTAGATTCCAATAGCTTTGTTTGAATGTGTTTGATTTTCATTTGATTCAATTAGGTCTGTTTGAATGTGGTTGACTTTCATTTTATTCAATTAGGTTTGTTTGAATGTGTTTGACTTTCATTTCATTCAATTGGCTTTGTTTGAATGTTTTTGACTTTCATTTGATTCAATTAGCTTTGTAGAATGCATTTGACTTTCATTTGATACAAATAGTTTAGTTTGAATGTGTTTGACTTTCATTGGATTCATTTGGCTTTGTTCGAATGTTTTTTACTTTCATTCGATTCAATAAGCTTTGTAGAATGCATTTGACTTTCATTAGATTCCAATAGCTTTGTTTGAATGTGTTTGACTTTCATTTGATTTAATTAGGTTTTTTAAAGTTTTTTTACTTTCATTTGATTCAATTCGCTTTGTTGAATGCATTTGACTTTCAATTGATTCAAAATGCTCTGTTTGAATGTGTTTGACTTACATTTGATCCAATTAGCATTGTTACAATGTGTTTGACTTTCATTTGATTCAATTAGCTTTGTAGATTGCATTTGACAGTCATTTGATTCAAAAAGCTCTTTTTGAATGTGTTAGACTTTCATTTGATTCAATTAGGTCTGTTTGAATGTGTTTGACAATCATTTGATTCAATTAGGTTTGTTTAAATGTGTTTGACTTTCATTTGATTCAATTGGCTTTGTTGGAATGTTTTTAACTTTCATTTGATTCAATTAGCTTTGTAGAATGCATTTGACTTTCATTTGATTCAAATGGTTCAGTTTGAATGTGTTTGACTTTTATTGGATTCATTTGGCTTTGTTCGAATGTTTTTTACTTTCATTTGATTCAATAAGCTTTGTAGAATGCATTTGACTTTCATTAGATTCCAATAGCTTTGTTTGAATGTGTTTGACTTTCATTTGATTCAATTAGGTCTATTTGAATGTGTTTGACTTTCATTTGATTCAATTAGGTTTGTTTGAATGTGTTTGACTTTCATTTGATTCAATTGGCTTTGTTGGAATGTTTTTTACTTTCATTTGATTCAATTAGCTTTGTAGAATGCATTTGACTTTCATTTGATTCAAATAGTTTAGTGTGAATGCGTGACTTTCATTGGATTCATTTGGCTTTGTTCGAATGTTTTTTACTTTCATTCGATTCAATAAGCTTTGTAGACTGCATTTGACTTTCATTAGATTCCAATAGCTTTGTTTGAATGTGTTTGACTTTCATTTGATTTAATTTGGTTTTTTGAATGTTTTTGACTTTCATTTGATTCATTTAGTTTTGTTTGAATGTGTTTGACATTCATTTGATTTAATTAGCTTTGTAGATTGCATTTGACCTTCATTTGATTCAAAAAGATCTTTTTGAATGTGTTAGACTTTCATTTGATTCAATTAGCTCTGTTTAAATGTGTTTGAATTTCATTTGATTCAATTAGACTTGTTTGAATGTGTTTTACTTTCATTTGATTCAATTAGCTTTGTTTGGATGTGTTTGACTTTAATTTGATTCAATTAGCTTTATAGAATGCATTTGACTTTCACTTGATTCAAATAGTTTTGTTTGAATGTGTTTGACCTTTTATTGATTTAATTTGAATATTTTTAGATGTTTTTTACTTTCATTTGAGTCAATTAGATTTGTAGAATGCATTTAACTTTAATTTGATTCAAATAGCTTTGTCTTAATGTGTTTGACTTTCATTTGATTTAATTAGATTTTTTTAGATGTTTTTGACTTTCGTTTGATTCAATTAGCTTTGTTGAATGCATTTGACTTTCATTTGATTCAAAAAGCTCTGTTTGAATGTGTTTGACTTACATTTGATTCAATTAGCTTTGTTTGAATGTGTTTGACTTTCATTTGATTCAATTAGCTTTCTTAAATGCATTTGACCTTCATTTGATTCAAAAAGCTCTGTTTGAATTTGTTTGACTTTCATTTGATTCAATTGGCTTTGTTCGAATGTTTTCGACTTTCATTTGACTCAATTAGCTTTGATGAATGTATTTGACTTTCATTTGATACAAAAAGCTCTGTTTGAATGTGTTTGACTCACATTTGATCCAATTAGCTTTGTTTCAATGTGTTTGACTTACATTTGATTCAATTAGCTTTGTTTGAATGTGTTTGATTTCATTTGATTCAATTAGCTTTCTTAAATGCATTTGACCTTCATCTGATTCAAAAAGCTCTTTTTGAATGTGTTTGACTTTCAATTTATTCAATTAGGTTTGTTTGAATGTGTTAGACTTTCATTTGATTCAATTAGGTTTGTTTAAATGTGTTTGATCAATTGGCTTTGTTGGAATGTTTTTTACTTTCATTTGATTCAATTAGATTTGTAGAATACATTTGACTTTCATTTGATTTAAATAGCTTTGTCTGAATGTGTTTGACTTTCATTTGATTTAATTAGATTTTTTTAGATGTTTTTGACGTTCATTTGATTCAATGAGCTTTGTAGAATGCATTTGACTTTCATTTGATTCAAATAGCTTTGTTTGAATGTGTTTGACTTTCATTTGATTTAATTATGTTTTTTTTAGATGTTTTTGACTTTCGTTTGATTCAATTTTTTTGACTTTCATTTGATTCAAAAAGCTCTGTTTGAATGTGTTTGACTTACATTTGATTCAATTAGCTTTGTTTGGATGTGTTTGACTTTCGTTTGATTCAATTAGGTTTGTTTGAATGTTTTTGACTTTCGTTTGATTCAATTAGCTTTGTTGAATGCATTTGACTTTAATTTGATTCAAAAAGCTCTGTTTGAATGTGTTTGACTTACAATTGATCTAATCAGCTTTGTTTGAATGTGTTTGACATTCATTTGATTCAATTAGCTTTGTTTGAATGTGTTTGACTTTCATTTGATTCAAATGGATTTGTTCGAATGTTTTTTACTTTCGTTTGATTCAGTTAGCTTTGTAGAATGCATTTGACTTTTATATGATTCAAATAGCTTTGTTTGAATGTGTTTGACTTTTATTTGATTTAATTAGGTTTGTTTAGATGTTTTTTACTTTCATTTGATTCAATTAGCATTGTTGAATGCATTTGACTTTCAATTGATTCAAAATGCTCTGTTTGAATGTGTTTGACTTACATTTGATCCAATTAGCATTGTTACAATGTGTTTGACTTTCATTTGATTCAATTAGCTTTGTAGATTGCATTTGACAGTCATTTGATTCAAAAAGCTTTTTTTGAATGTGTTTGACTTTCATTTGATTCAATTAGGTCTGTTTGAATGTGTTTGACTATCATTTGATTCAATTAGGATTGTTTAAATGTGTTTGACTTTTGTTTGGGGGTTTTCTATGTGTCCTTCGGGAGAGTTACAATTTCCTAGCAGACTTCCTTCTTACGCCTGTACCTGCACCTAGCAGACTTCCTTCTTACGCCTGTACCTGCACAAGTAACGGAGACTCCGGATGGGGGGTGGGAGTTCCGCCTCCGAAGATTAAGTTAGTATCTTTTCGAAGTGGAATAAGAACAGTAAAAGCTTCTCGGTTCGAGAGCGTTTCAGTAGGTTTGGGCTTTGTTTGGTTTTTTTTGTGGTTGCAATTTATGTATGTGTGTCATAAATGAGGTCTACCCTTACTATTTATAGTAAGGGAGAACTGTACCTCAATTAGGGTATAAGGGACACGTGTCTGCAAAGGAATTGGGCCTTTGCAGACCGTTTGAAGATTGACACGTGTCAAGCCTTTATTGGGCCACGTGTCATAGGGTATTTTCACCCTAAACAACTTTCATTTGATTCAATTGGCATTGTTGGAATGTTTTTTACTTTAATTTGATTCAATTAGCTTTGTAGAATGCATTTGACTTTCATTTGATACAAATAGTTTAGTTTGAATGTGTTTGACTTTCATTGGATTCATTTGGCTTTGTTCGAATGTTTTTTACTTTCATTTGATTCAATAAGCTTTGTAGAATGCATTTGACATTCATTAGATTCCAATAGCTTTGTTTGAATGTGTTTGACTTTCATTTGATTCAATTAGGTCTGTTTGAATGTGTTTGACTTTCATTTGATTCAAACAGCTTTGTCTGAATGTGTTTGACTTTCATTTGATTTAATTAGGTTTTTTTAGATGTTTTTGACTTTCGTTTGATTCAATTAGCTTTGTTGAATGCATTTGACTTTCATTTGATTCAAAAAGTTTTGTTTGAATGTGTTTGACTTTCATTGGATTCAATTGGCTTTATTCGATTGTTTTTTACTTCCATTTGATTCAAATAGTTTAGTTTGAATGTGTTTGACTTTCATTGGATTCATTTGGCTTTGTTAGAATGTTTTTTACTTTCATTTGATTCAATAAGCTTTGTAGAATGCATTTGACTTTCATTAGATTCCAATAGCTTTGTTTGAATGTGTTTGACTTTCCTTTGATTCAATTAGGTCTGTTTGAATGTGTTTGACTTTCATTTGATTCAATTAGGTTTGTTTGAATGTGTTTGACTTTCATTTGATTCAATTGGCTTTGTTGGAATGTTTTTGACTTTCATTTGATTCAATTAGCTTTGTAGAATGCATTTGACTTTCATTTGATTCAAATAGTTTAGTTTGAATGTGTTTGACTTTCATTGGATTCACTTGGCTTTGTTCGAATGTTTTTTACTTTCATTTGATTCAATAAGCTTTGTAGAATGCATTTGACTTTCATTAGATTCCAATAGCTTTGTTTGAATGTGTTTGACTTTCCTTTGATTCAATTAGGTCTGTTTGAATGTGTTTGACTTTCATTTGATTCAATTAGGTTTGTTTGAATGTGTTTGACTTTCATTTGATTCAATTGGCTTTGTTGGAATGTTTTTGACTTTCATTTGATTCAATTAGCTTTGTAGAATGCATTTGACTTTCATTTGATTCAAATAGTTTAGTTTGAATGTGTTTGACTTTCATTGGATTCACTTGGCTTTGTTCGAATGTTTTTTACTTTCATTTGATTCAATAAGCTTTGTAGAATGCATTTGACTTTCATTAGATTCCAATAGCTTTGTTTGAATGTGTTTGACTTTCCTTTGATTCAATTAGGTCTGTTTGAATGTGTTTGACTTTCATTTGATTCAATTAGGTTTGTTTGAATGTGTTTGACTTTCATTTGATTTAATTAGCTTTGTAGATTGCATTTGACCTTCATTTGATTCAAAAAGCTCTTTTTGAATGTGTTTGATTTTCATTTGATTCAATTAGCTCTGTTTGAATGTGTTTGAATTTCATTTGATTCAATTAGACTTGTTTGAATGTGTTTTACTTTCATTTGATTCAATTAGCTTTGTTTGGATGTGTTTGACTTTAATTTGATTCAATTAGCTTTATAGAATGCATTTGACTTTCACTTGATTCAAATAGTTTTGTTTGAATGTGTTTGACCTTTTATTGATTTAATTTGAATTTTTTAGATGTTTTTTACTTTCATTTGAGTCAATTAGACTTGTAGAATGCATTTGACTTTCATTTGATTCAAATAGCTTTGTCTGAATGTGTTTGACTTTCATTTGATTTAATTAGATTTTTTTAGATGTTTTTGACTTTTGTTTGATTCAATTAGCTTTGTTGAATGCATTTGACTTTCATTGGATTGAAATAGCTTTGTTTGAATGTGTTTGACTTACATTTGATTCAATTAGCTTTGTTTGGATGTGTTTGACTTTCATTTGATTCAATTAGCTCTGTTTGAATATCTTTGACTTTCATTTGATTCAATTAGGTTTGTTTGAATGTGTTTTACTTTCATTTGATTCAATTAGCTTTGTTTGAATGTGTTTGACTTTCATTTGATTCAATTAGCTTTGTTTGAATGTGTTTGACTTTCATTTGATTCAATTAGCTTTATAGATTGCCTTTGACTTTCATTTGATTCAAATAGTTTTGTTTGAATGTGTTTTACCTTTTATTGATTTAATTTGAATTTTTTTTAGATGTTTTTACTTTCATTTGATTCAATTAGATTTGTAGAATGCATTTGAATTTCATTTGATTCAAATAGCTTTGTCTGAATGTGTTTGACTTTCATTTGAGTTAATTAGATTTTTTTAGATGTTTTTGACTTTCGTTTGATTCAATTAGCTTTGTTGAATGGATTTGACTTTAATTTGATTCAAAAAGCTGTGTTTGAATGTGTTTGACTTACATTTGATCTAATCAGCTTTGTTTGAATGTGTTTGACTTTCATTTGATTTAATTAGCTTTGTTTGAATGTGTTTAACTTTCATTTGATTTAATTAGGTTTTTTTAGATGTTTTTTACTTTCATTTGATTCAAATAGCTTTGTCTGAATGTGTTTGACTTTCATTTGATTTAATTAGGTTTTTTAAAGATGTTTTTTACTTTCATTTGATTCAATTAGCTTTGTTGAATGCATTTTACTTTCAATTGATTCAAAATGCTCTATTTGAATGTGTTTGACTTACATTTGATCCAATTAGCTTTGTTTCAATGTGTTTGACTTTCATTTGATTCAATTAGCTTTGTAGATTGCATTTGACCGTCATTTGATTCAAAAAGCTCTTTTTGAATGTGTTTGACTTTCATTTGATTCAATTAGGTCTGTTTGAATGTGTTTGACTTTCATTTGATTCAATTAGGTTTGTTTAAATGTGTTTGACTTTCATTTGATTCAATTGGCTTTGTTGGAATGTTTTTAACTTTCATTTGATTCAATTAGCTTTGTTTGAATGTGTTTGACTTTCATTTAATTCAATTAGATTTATAGAATACTTTTGACTTTCACTTGATTCAAATAGTTTAATGTGTTTGACTTTCATTTTATTCAATTAGCACTGTTTGAATGTGTTTGACTTTCATTTGATTTGATTAGCTTTGCAGATTGCATTTGACCTTCATTTGATTCAAAAAACTCTTTTTGAATGTGTTTGACTTTCATTTGATTCAATTAGCTCTGTTTGAATGTGTTTGACTTTCATTTGATTCAATTAGGTTTGTTTTAATGTGTTTTACTTTCATTTGATTCAATTCACTTTGTTTAAATGTGTTTGACTTTCATTTGATTCAATTAGGTTTGTTTGAATGTGTTTGACTTTCATTTGATTCAATTGGCTTTGTTCGAATGTTTTTTACTTTCATTTGATTCAATTAGATTTGTAGAATACATTTGACTTTCATTTGATTCAAATAGCTTTGTCTGAATGTGTTTGACTTTCATTTGATTTAATTAGATTTTTTTAGATGTTTTTGACTTTCATTTGATTCAATGAGCTTTGTTGAATGCATTTGACTTTCATTTGATTCAAAAAGCTCTGTTTGAATGTATTTGACTTACATTTGACTCTGTTAGGTTTGTTTGAATGTGTTTAACTTTCATTTGATTCAATTAGCTTTGTAGATTGCATTTGACTTTCATTTAACTCAAATAGCTTTGTTGAATGTGTTTTGACTTTCATTGGATTCATTTGGCTTTGTTCGAATGTTTTTTACTTTCATTTGATTCAATAAGCTTTGTAGAATGCATTTGACTTTCTTTTGATTAAATTAGCTTTGTTTGAATGTGTTTGACTTTCATTTGATTTAATTAGGTTTGTTTGAATGTGTTTGACTTTCATTTGATTCAATTGGCTTTGTAGAAAGCATTTGACTTTCAATAGCTTTGTTTGAATGCATTTGACTTTTATTTGATTTAAATAGCTTTGTTTGAATGTGTTTGACTTTCATTTGATTTAATTAGGTTTTTTTAGATGTTTTTGACTTTCATTTGATTCATTTAGTTTTGTTTGAATGTGTTTGACTTTCATTTTATTTAATTAGCTTTGTAGATTGCATTTAACCTTCATTTGATTCAAAAAGCTCTTTTTGAATGTGTTTGACTTTCATTTGATTAAATTAGCTCTGTTTGATTGTGTTTGAATTTCATTTGATTCAATTAGACTTGTTTGAATGTGTTTTACTTTCATTTGATTCAATTAGCTTTGTTTGGATGTGTTTTACTTTAATTTGATTCAATTAGCTTTATAGAATGCATTTGACTTTCACTTGATGTAAATAGTTTTGTTTGAATGTGTTTGACCTTTTATTGTTTTAATTTGAATTTTTTAGATGTTTTTTACTTTCATTTGAGTCAATTAGATTTGTAGAATGCATTTGACTTTCATTTGATTCAAATAGCTTTGTCTGAATGTGTTTGAATTTCATTTGATTTAATTAGATTTTTTTTAGATGTTTTTGACTTTCTATGATTCAATTACCTTTGTTGAATGCATTTGACTTTCATTTGATTCAAAAAGCTCTGTTTGAATGTGTTTGACTTACATTTGATTCAATTAGCTTTGTTTGAATGTGTTTGACTTTCATTTGATTCAATTAGCTTTCTTAAATGCATTTGACCTTCATTTGATTCAAAAAAGCTCTTTTTGAATTTGTTTGACTTTCATTTGATTCAATTGGCTTTGTTCGAATGTTTTCGACTTTCATTTGATTCAATTACCTTTGATGAATGCATTTGACTTTCATTTGATTCAAAAAGCTCTGTTTCAATGTGTTTGACTCACATTTAATCCAATTAGCTTTGTTTCAATGTGTTTGACTTTCATTTGATTCAATTAGCTTTGTAGATTGCATTTGACCGTCATTTGATTCAAAAAGCTCTTTTTTAATGTGTATGACTTTCATTTGATTCAATTAGGTCTGTTTGAATGTGTTTGACTTTCATTTGATTCAATTAGGTTTGTTTGAATGTGTTTGACTTTCATTTGATTCAATTGGCTTTGTTGAAATGTTTTTTGACTTTCATTTGATTCAATTAGCTTTGTAGAATGCATTTGACTTTCTTTTGATTCAATTAGCTTTGTTTGAATGTGTTTGACTTTCATTTGATTTAATTAGGTTTGTTTGAATGTGTTTGACTTTCATTTGATTCAATTGCCTTTGTAGAAAGCATTTGACTTTCATTAGATTCCAATAGCTTTGTTTGAATGTGTTTGACTTTCATTTGATTTAATTAGCTTTGTAGATTGCATTTGACCTTCATTTGATTCAAAAAGCTCTTTTTGAATGTGTTTGACTTTCATTTGATTCAATAAGCTCTGTTTGAATGTGTTTGAATTTCATTTGATTCAATTAGACTTGTTTGAATGTGTTTTACTTTTATTTGATTCAATTAGCTTTGTTTGGATGTTTTTGACTTTAATTTGATTCAATTAGCTTTGTAGAATGCATTTGACTTTCACTTGATTCAAATAGTTTAATGTGTTTGACTTTCATTTTATTCAATTAGCACTGTTTGAATGTGTTTGACTTTCATTTGATTCAGATAGGTTTGTTTGAATGTGTTTGACTTTCATTTGATTCAATTGGCTTTGTTCAAATGTTTTTTACTTTCATTTCATTCAATTAGATTTGTAGAATGCATTTGACTTTCATTTGATTCAAATAGCTTTTTCTGAATGTGTTTGACTTTCATTTGATTTAATTAGCTTTGTTTGAATGTGTTTTACTTCCTTTTGATTCAATTAGCTTTGTAGAATGCATTTGACTTTCATTTGATTCAAATAGCTTTGTTTGAATGTGTTTGACTTTCATTTGATTTAATTAGGTTTTTTTAGATGTTTTTGACTTTCGTTTGATTCAATTAGCTTTGTTGAATGCATTTGACTTTCATTTGATTCAAAAAGCTCTGTTTGAATGTGTTTGACTTACATTTGATTCAATTAGCTTTGTTTGGATGTGTTTGACTTTCGTTTGATTCAATTAGGTTTGTTTGAATGTTTTTGACTTTCGTTTGATTCAATTAGCTTTGTTGAATGCATTTGAATTTAATTTGATTCAAAAAGCTCTGTTTGAATGTGTTTGACTTACAATTGATCTAATCAGCTTTGTTTGAATGTGTTTGACATTCATTTGATTCAATTAGCTTTGTTTGAATGTGTTTGACTTTCATTTGATTCAAATGGATTTGTTCGAATGTTTTTTTACTTTCGTTTGATTCAGTTAGCTTTGTAAATGCATTTGACTTTTATTTTATTCAAATAGCTTTGTTTGAATGTGTTTGACTTTCATTTGATTTAATTAGGTTTTTTAAGATGTTTTTTTACTTTCATTTGATTCAATTAGCATTGTTGAATGCATTTGACTTTCAATTGATTCAAAATGCTCTGTTTGAATGTGTTTGACTTACATTTGATCCAATTAGCATTGTTACAATGTGTTTGACTTTCATTTGATTCAATTAGCTTTGTAGATTGCATTTGACTTTCATTTAACTCAAATAGCTTTGTTGAATGTGTTTGACTTTTATTTGATTCAAACAGCTTTGTCTGAATGTGTTTTGACTTTCATTTGATTTAATTAGATTTTTTTAGATGTTTTTTACTTTCATTTGATTCAATTAGCTTTGTTGAATGCATTTGACTTTCATTTGATTCAAAAAGCTCTGTTTGAATGTGTTTGACTTACATTTGATTCAATTAGCTTTGTTTGGATGTGTTTGACTTTCATTTGATTCAATTAGCTTTGTTTGAATATCTTTGACTTTCATTTGATTCAATTAGGTTTGTTTGAATGTGTTTTACTTTCATTTGATTCTATTAGACTTTGTTTGAATGTGTTTGACTTTCATTTGGTTCAATTAGCTTTGTTTGAATGTGTTTGACTTTCATTTGATTCAATTAGCTTTATAGATTGCCTTTGACTTTCATTTGATTCAAATAGTTTTGTTTGAATGTGTTTGACCTTTTATTGATTTAATTTGAATTTTTTTAGATGTTTTTTACTTTCATTTGATTCAATTAGAATTGTAGAATGCATTTGAATTTCATTTGATTCAAATAGCTTTGTCTGAATGTGTTTGACTTTCATTTGATTTAATTAGATTTTTTTAGATGTTTTTGACTTTCGTTTGATTCAATTAGCTTTGTTGAATGCATTTGACTTTAATTTGATTCAAAAAGCTCTGTTTGAATGTGTTTGACTTACATTTGATCTAATCAGCTTTGTTTGAATGTGTTTGACTTTCATTTGTTTCAATTAGCTTTGTTTGAATGTGTTTGACTTTCATTTGATTTAATTAGGTTTGTTTGAATGTGTTTGACTTTCATTTGATTCAATTGGCTTTGTAGAAAGCATTTGACTTTCAATAGCTTTGTTTGAATGTGTTTGACTTTCATTTGATTTAAAAAGCTCTTTTTTGAATTTGTTTTGACTTTCATTTGATTATCAATTGGCTTTGTTTCGAATGTTTTCGACTTTCATTTGATTCAATTAGCTTTATGAATGCATTTGACTTTCATTTGATTCGAAAAGCTTCTGTTTGAATGTGTTTGACTCACATTTTATTTGATCCAATTAGTCTTTGTTTAGATGTGTATTTGACTTTCATTTGATTCAAATTAGCTTTGTAGAATGTGCATTTGACTGTTCATTTGATTCAAAAAGCTCATGTTTGAATGTGTTTGACTTTCATTTGATTCAATTAGGTCTTGTTTGAATGTGTGTTGACTTTCATTTGATTCAATTAGGTTTGTTTGAATGTGTTTGACTTTTATTTGATTCAATTGGCTTTGTTCGAATGTTTTTTTACTTTCATTTGATTCAATTAGATTTGTAGAATAAATTTGACTTTCATTTGATTCAAATAGCTTTGCCTGAATGATGTTTGACTTTCATTTGATTTAATTAGATTTTTTTTAGATGTTTTTTGACGTTCATTTGATTCAATTGAGCTTTGTTGAATGCATTTTACTTTCATTTGATTCAAAAAGCTCTGTTTGAATGTATTTGACTTACATTTGATTCTGTTAGGTTTGTTTGAATGTGTTTTAACTTTCATTTGATTCAATTAGCTTTGTAGATTGAATTTGACTTTCATTTAACTTCAAATAGCTTTGTTGAATGTGTTTGACTTTCATTTGATTCAAACAGCTTTGTCTGAATGTGTTTGACTTTCATTTGATTTAATTAGATTTTTTTAGATGTTTTTTACTTTCATTTGATTCAATTAGCTTTGTTGAATGCATTTGACTTTCATTTGATTCAAAAAGCTCTGTTTGAATGTGTTTGACTTACATTTGATTCAATTAGCTTTGTTTGGATGTGTTTGATTTTCATTTGATTCAATTAGCTCTGTTTGAATATCTTTGAATTTCATTTGATTCAATTAGGTTTGTTTGAATGTGTTTTACTTTCATTTGATTCAATTAGCTTTGTTTGAATGTGTTTGTCTTTCATTTGATTCAATTAGCTTTGTTTGAATGTGTTTGACTTTCATTTTATTCAATTAGCTTTATAAATTGCCTTTGACTTTCATTTGATTCAAATAGTTTTGTTTGAACGTGTTTGACCTTTTATTGATTTAATTTGAATTTTTTTAGATGTTTTTTACTTTCATTTGATTCAATTAGATTTGTAGAATGCATTTGAATTTCATTTGATTCAAATAGCTTTGTCTGAATGTGTTTGACTTTCATTTGATTTAATTAGATTTTTATAGATGTTTTTGACTTTTGTTTGATTCAATTAGCTTTGTTGAATGCATTTGACTTTAATTTGATTTAAAAAGCTCTGTTTGAATGTGTTTGACTTACATTTGATTCTAATCAGCTTTGTTTGAATGTGTTTGACTTTCATTTGTTTCAATTGGCTTTGTTTGAATGTGTTTGACTTTCATTTGATTTAATTAGGTTTGTTTGAATGTGTTTGACTTTCATTTGATTCAATTGGCTTTGTTAGAATGTTTTTGACTTTTATTTGATTCAATTAGCTTTGTAGAATGCATTTGACTTTCATTTGATTCAAATAGTTTAGTTTGAATATGTTTGACCTTTTATTGATTTAATTTGAATTTTTTAGATGTTTTTACTTTCATTTGATTCAATTAGATTTGTAGAATGCATTTGAATTTCATTTGATTCAAATAGCTTTGTCTGAATGTGTTTGACTTTCATTTGATTTAATTAGATTTTTATAGATGTTTTTGACTTTTGTTTGATTCAATTAGCTTTGTTGAATGCATTTGACTTTAATTTGATTCAAAAAGCTCTGTTTGAATGTGTTTGACATACATTTGATCTAATCAGCTTTGTTTGAATGTGTTTGACTTTCATTTGTTTCAATTAGCTTTGTTTGAATGTGTTTTGACTTTCATTTGATTTAATTAGGTTTGTTTGAATGTGTTTTGACTTTCATTTGATTCAAATAGTTTAGTTTGAATGTGTTTGACTTTCATTGGATTCATTTGGCTTTGTTCGAATGTTTTTTTTACTTTCATTTGATTCAATAAGCTTTGTAGAATGCATTTGACTTTCATTAGATTCCAATAGCTTTGTTTGAATGTGTTTGACTTTCATTTGATTTAATTAGGTTTTTTTAGATGTTTTTGACTTTCATTTGATTCATTTAGTTTTGTTTGAATGTGTTTTGACTTTCATTTGATTTAATTAGCTTTGTAGATTGCATTTGACCTTCATTTGATTCAAAAAGCTCTTTTTGAATGTGTTTGACTTTCATTTGATTCAATTAGCTCTGTTTGAATGTGTTTGAATTTCATTTGATTCAATTAGACTTGTTTGAATGTGTTTTACCTTCATTTGATTCAATTAGCTTTGTTTGGATGTGTTTTGACTTTAATTTGATTCAATTAGCTTTATAGAATGCATTTGACTTTCACTTGATTCAAATGGTTTTGTTTGAATGTGTTTGACCTTTTATTGATTTAATTTGAATTTTTTAGATGTTTTTTACTTTCATTTGAGTCAATTAGATTTGTAGAATGCATTTGACTTTCATTTGATTCAAATAGCTTTGTCTGAATGTGTTTGACTTTCATTTGATTCAATTAGATTTTTTTAGATGTTTTTTACTTTCGTTTGATTCAATTAGCTTCGTTGAATGCATTTAACTTTCATTTGATTCAAAAAGCTCTGTTTGAATGTGTTTGACTTACATTTGATTCAATTAGCTTTGTTTGAATGTGTTTGACTTTCATTTGATTCAATTAGCTTTCTTAAATGCATTTGACCTTCATTTGATTCAAAAAGCTCTTTTTGAATTTGTTTGACTTTCATTTGATTCAATTGGCTTTGTAGAAAGCATTTGACTTTCAATAGCTTTGTTTGAATGCATTTGACTTTTATTTTATTTAAATAGCTTTGCTTGAATGTGTTTGACTTTCATTTGATTTAATTAGGTTTTTTTTAGATGTTTTTTACTTTCATTTGATTCAATTAGCTTTGTTGAATGCATTTGAGTTTCATTTGATTCAGAAAGCTCTGTTTGAATGTGTTTGACTTACATTTGATTCAATTAGCGTTGTTTGGATGTGTTTGATTTTCATTTGATTCAATTAGCTCTGTTTGAATATCTTTGACTTTCATTTGATTCAATAAGGTTTGTTTGAATGTGTTTTACTTTCATTTGATTCAATTAGCTTTGTTTTGGATGTGTTTGACTTTCATTTGATTCAATTAGCTCTGTTTGATTATCTTTGACTTTCATTTGATTCAATTAGGTTTGTTTGAATGTGTTTTACTTTCATTTGATTCAATTAGCTTTGTTTGAATGTGTTGGACTTTCATTTGATTCAATTAGCTTTGTTTGAATGTGTTTGACTTTCATTTGATTCAATTAGCTTTATAGATTGCCTTTGACTTTTATTTGATTCAAATAGTTTTGTTTGAATGTGTTTTACCTTTTATTGATTTAATTTGAATTTTTTAGATGTTTTTACTTTCATTTGATTCAATTAGATTTGTAGAATGCATTTGAATTTCATTTGATTCAAATAGCTTTGTCTGAATGTGTTTGACTTTTATTTGATTTAATTAGATTTTTTTAGATGTTTTTGACTTTCGTTTGATTCAATTAGCTTTGTTGAATGCGTTTGACTTTAATTTGATTCAAAAAGCTCTGTTTGAATGTGTTTGACTTTCGTTTGATCTAATCAGCTTTGTTTGAATGTGTTTGACTTTCATTTGATTCAATTAACTTTGTTTGAATGTGTTTGACTTTCATTTAATTTAATTAGGTTTGTTTGAATGTGTTTGACTTTCATTTTATTCAATTGGCTTTGTAGAAAGCATTTGACTTTCAATAGCTTTATTTGAGTGCATTTGACTTTTATTTGATTTAAATAGCTTTGTCTGAATGTGTTTGACTTTCATTTGATTCAATTAGATTTTTTTAGATGTTTTTTTACTTTCGTTTGATTCAATTAGCTTTGTTGAATGCATTTAACTTTCATTTGATTCAAAAAGCTCTGTTTGAATGTGTTTGACTTACATTTGATTCAATTAGCTTTGTTTGAATGTGTTTGACTTTCATTTGATTCAATTAGCTTTCTTAAATGCATTTGACCTTCATTTGATTCAAAAAGCTCTTTTTGAATTTGTTTGACTTTCATTTGATTCAATTGGCTTTGTAGAAAGCATTTGACTTTCAATAGCTTTGTTTGAATGCATTTGACTTTTATTTTATTTAAATAGCTTTGCTTGAATGTGTTTGACTTTCATTTGATTTAATTAGGTTTTTTTTAGATGTTTTTTACTTTCATTTGATTCAATTAGCTTTGTTGAATGCATTTGAGTTTCATTTGATTCAGAAAGCTCTGTTTGAATGTGTTTGACTTACATTTGATTCAATTAGCGTTGTTTGGATGTGTTTGATTTTTATTTGATTCAATTAGCTCTGTTTGAATATCTTTGACTTTCATTTGATTCAATAAGGTTTGTTTGAATGTGTTTTACTTTCATTTGATTCAATTAGCTTTGTTTGGATGTGTTTGACTTTCATTTGATTCAGTTAGCTCTGTTTGATTATCTTTGACTTTCATTTGATTCAATTAGGTTTGTTTGAATGTGTTTTACTTTCATTTGATTCAATTAGCTTTGTTTGAATGTGTTGGACTTTCATTTGATTCAATTAGCTTTGTTTGAATGTGTTTGACTTTCATTTGATTCAATTAGCTTTATAGATTGCCTTTGACTTTTATTTGATTCAAATAGTTTTGTTTGAATGTGTTTTACCTTTTATTGATTTAATTTGAATTTTTTAGATGTTTTTACTTTCATTTGATTCAATTAGATTTGTAGAATGCATTTGAATTTCATTTGATTCAAATAGCTTTGTCTGAATGTGTTTGACTTTCATTTGATTTAATTAGATTTTTTTAGATGTTTTTGACTTTCGTTTGATTCAATTAGCTTTGTTGAATGCGTTTGACTTTAATTTGATTCAAAAAGCTCTGTTTGAATGTGTTTGACTTACGTTTGATCTAATCAGCTTTGTTTGAATGTGTTTGACTTTCATTTGATTCAATTAACTTTGTTTGAATGTGTTTGACTTTCATTTAATTTAATTAGGTTTGTTTGAATGTGTTTGACTTTCATTTTATTCAATTGGCTTTGTAGAAAGCATTTGACTTTCAATAGCTTTATTTGAGTGCATTTGACTTTTATTTGATTTAAATAGCTTTGTTTGAATGTATTTGACTTTCATTTGATTTAATTAGGTTTTTTTAGATGTTTTTTACTTTCATTTGATTCAATTAGCTTTGTTGAATGCATTTAACTTTCAATTGATTCAAAATGCTCTGTTTGAATGTGTTTGACTTACATTTGATCTAATTAGCTTTGTTTCAATGTGTTTGACTTTCATTTGATTCAATTAGCTTTATAGATTGCATTTTACCGTCATTTGATTCAAAAAGCTCTTTTTGAATGTGTTTGACTTTCATTTGATTCAATTAGGTCTGTTTGAATGTGTTTGACTTTCATTTGATTCAATTAGGTTTGTTTGAATGTGTTTGACTTTCATTTGATTCAATTGGCTTTGTTGGAATGTTTTTGACTTTCATTTGATTCAATTAGCTTTGTAGAATGCATTTGACTTTCATTTGATTCAAATAGTTTAATTTGAATGTGTTTGACTTTCGTTGGATTCATTTGGCTTTGTTCGAATGTTTTTTACTTTCATTTGATTCAATAAGCTTTGTAGAATGCATTTGACTTTCATTAGATTCCAATAGCTTTGTTTGAATGTGTTTGACTTTCATTTGATTTAATTAGGTTTTTTTAGATGTTTTTCACTTTCATTTGATTCATTTAGTTTTGTTTGAATGTGTTTGACTTTCATTTAATTTAATTAGCTTTGTAGATTGCATTTGACCTTCATTTGATTCAAAAAGCTCTTTTTGAATGTGTTTGACTTTCATTTGATTCAATTAGCTCTGTTTGAATGTGTTTGAATTTCATTTGATTCAATTAGACTTGTTTGAATGTGTTTTACATTCATTTGATTCAATTAGCTTTGTTTGGAAGTGTTTGACTTTAATTTGATTCAATTAGCTTTATAGAATGCATTTGACTTTCACTTGATTCAAATAGTTTTGTTTGAATGTGTTTGACCTTTTATTGATTTAATTTGAATTTTTTAGATGTTTTTTACTTTCATTTGAGTCAATTAGATTTGTAGAATGCATTTGACTTTCATTTGATTGAAATAGCTTTGTCTGAATGTGTTTGACTTTCATTTGATTTAATTAGATTTTTTTAGATGTTTTTTACTTTCGTTTGATTCAATTAGCTTTGTTGAATGCATTTGACTTTCATTTGATTCAAAAAGCTCTGTTTGAATGTGTTTGACTTACATTTGATTCAATTAGCTTTGTTTGAATGTGTTTGACTTTCATTTGATTCAATTAGCTTTCTTAAATGCATTTGACCTTCATTTGATTCAAAAAGCTCTTTTTGAATTTGTTTGACTTTCATTTGATTCAATTGGCTTTGTAGAAAGCATTTGACTTTCAATAGCTTTGTTTGAATGTGTTTGACTTTCATTTGATTTAATTAGGTTTTTTTTAGATGGTTTTTACTTTCATTTGATTCAATTAGCTTTTTTGAATGCATTTGACTTTCATTTGATTCAAAAAGCTCTTTTTGAATGTGTTTGACTTACATTTGATTCAATTAGCTTTGTTTGGATGTGTTTGACTTTCAATTGATTTAATTAGCTTTGTAGATTGCATTTGACCTTCATTTGATTCAAAAAGCTCTTTTTGAATGTGTTTGACTTTCATTTGATTCAATTAGGACTGTTTGAATGTGTTTGACTTTCATTTGATTCATTTGACCTTCATTTGATTCAAAAAGCTCTTTTTGAATGTGTTTGACTTTCATTTGATTCAATTAGGTCTGTTTGAATGTGTTTGACTTTCATTTGATTCAATTAGGTTTGTTTGAATGTGTTTGACTTTCATTTGATTCAATTGGCTTTGTTGGAATGTTTTTGACTTTCATTTGATTCAATTAGCTTTGTAGAATGCATTTGACTTTCATTTGATTCAAATAGTTTAGTTTGAATGTGTTTGACTTTCATTGGATTCATTTGGCATTGTTCGAATGTTTTTTACTTTCATTTGATTCAATAAGCTTTGTAGAATGCATTTGACTTTCATTATATTCCAATAGCTTTGTTTGAATGTGTTTGACTTTCATTTGATTTAATTAGGTTTTTTTAGATGTTTTTGACTTTCATTTGATTCATTTAGTTTTGTGATGTGAATCAAGAGGCTGATTCTTTTGAAGGGTCCAAGACACTTGTAGAAGGTCCAAATAGCTTCATTATGGGCTGCCCAAACAAGAAAATAAACAAGATAATAAACAAGGAAAGATCCAATAGCTTAAATTGGAAAGAAACAAGCACGAATTACAAAGAAGAAGAAATTGCGAAGTTCACTTCCGACGAGCACACATGCTGCCACGCGCCGACTCCTGGCCCACGCGCCGACTCCCTAGCTCCGCCTTGGACCCACCTTGACATTGGTCAGGCGCGTGCACCACCTTGGTGGCGCGTGCAAAGTGTTTCGGCGACAGAACGAAAAGCATGATTTTCTTTACTTAGTTTTTTCTAGAGTTTTTGCTTGCAAGTTTTTACCTTTCACTTGAAAGGGTTTTTCTTGGTTTAAGCAATTAGGAATCTTCTTAATTTCTGTTATTTTATTTTAAAATAATTTCTAAGACAATTAGGAATTGTTTTAAGAAGTTTTAGGTTAATTAGAACTAGTCTTATTACTAGTTTCCTAGTTCCATTAGAATTGGTTTTCCTATTCTATCTAGGATACTTTGGGATCAAGGCTAGGGTTTTTTCTAGTTTGAATAGACTTAGGAATAGTTAGTTTTAGTCTATAAATAAGGGATTTTTCGTGGCTTTGTACACAACAACAAAAACCAGAAAATTCAATACAAGTTTATTTTTTGTTTTGCTTAATTGCTTACAAATTCTTTTGCTAGTTTTAAATTCAAGGAGTTGTTTTGATAATTAGAACGTTCAATTCTTAGTTCTAGGAGTAGTCTAAGTTTTGTTCATCAAAGTACTTAGTTCCAGGAGTGGTCTAGGTAATTTGAGAGGCGTTGAATTCGTTCCAGGAGTGGTCGTTTTCAAAGTCATATCCGGTTTGTTATCTTTAAGTTGTTCGATTTTCTAACGAAATTCGAAGGGCTTGTGTTACTTGTGTGATTTTAGATTCTTTATTAAGTTAAGGGGTTTAAATCCACATCATTTTGTTTGAATGTGTTTGACTTTCATTTGATTTAATTAGCTTTGTAGATTGCATTTGACCTTCATTTGATTCAAAAAGCTCTTTTTGAATGTGTTTGACTTTCATTTGATTCAATTAGGTCTGTTTGAATGTGTTTGACTTTGATTTGATTCAATTAGGTTTGTTTGAATGTGTTTGACTTTCATTTGATTCAATTAGCTTTGTTTGGATGTGTTTGACTTTAATTTGATTCAATTAGCTTTATAGAATGCATTTGACTTTCATTTGATTCAAATAGCTTTGTCTGAATGTGTTTGACTTTCATTTTATTTAATTAGATTTTTTTTAGATGTTTTTTACTTTCATTTGATTCAATTGGCTTTGTAGAATGCATTTGACTTTCATTTGATTCAAAAAGCTCTGTTTGAATGTGTTTGACTTACATTTGATTCAATTAGCTTTGTTTGAATGTGTTTGACTTTCATTTGATTCAATTAGCTTTCTTAAATGCATTTGAACTTCATTTGATTCAAAAAGCTCTTTTTGAATTTGTTTGACTTTCATTTGATTCAATTGGCTTTGTTCGAATGTTTTCGACTTTCATTTGATTCAATTAGCTTTGTTGAATGCATTTGACTTTCAATTAATTCAAAATGCTCTGTTTGAAATGTGTTTGACTTAAATTTGATCCAATTAGCTTTGTTTCAATGTGTTTGACTTTCATTTGATTCAATTAGCTTTGTAGATTGCATTTGACCGTCATTTGATTCAAAAAGCTCTTTTTGAATGTGTTTGACTTTCATTTGATTCAATTAGGTCTGTTTGAATGTGTTTGACTTTCATTTGATTCAATTAGGTTTGTTTGAATGTGTCTGACTTTCATTTGATTCAATTGGCTTTGTTCGAATGTTTTTTTCTTTCATTTGATTCAATTAGATTTGTAGAATACATTTGACTTTCATTTGATTCAAATAGCTTTGTCCGAATGTGTTTGACTTTCATTTGATTTAATTAAATTTTTTTAGATATTTTTGACTTTCATTTGATTCAATGAGCTTTGTTGAATGCATTTGACTTTCATTTGATTTAAAAAGCTCTGTTTGAATGTATTTGACTTACATTTGATTCTGTTAGGTTTGTTTGAATGTGTTTAACTTTCATTTCATTCAATTAGCTTTGTAGAATTCAATTGACTTTCAATTAACTCAAATAGCTTTGTTGAATGTGTTTGACTTTCATTTGATTCAAACAACTTTGTCTGAATGTGTTTGACTTTCATTTGATTTAATTAGATTTTTTAGAGGTTTTTTTACTTTCATTTGATTCAATTAGCTTTGTTGAATGCATTTGACTTTCATTTTATTCAAAAAGCTCTGTTTGAATGTGTTTGACTTACATTTGATTCAATTAGCTTTGTTTGGATGTGTTTAACTTTCATTTGATTCAATTAGCTCTGTTTGAATATCTTTGACTTTCATTTGATTCAATTAGGTTTGTTTGAATGTGTTTTACTTTCATTTGATTCAATTAGCTTTGTTTGAATGTGTTTGACTTTCATTTGATTCAATTAGCTTTATAGATTGCCTTTGACTTTCATTTGATTCATATAGTTTTGTTTGAATGTGTTTGACCTTTTATTGATCTAATCAGCATTGTTTGAATGTGTTTGACTTTCATTTGATTCAATTAGCTTTGTTTAAATGTGTTTGACTTTCATTTGATTTAATTAGGTTTGTTTGAATGTGTTTGACTTTCATTTGATTCAATTGGCTTTGTAGAAAGCATTTGACTTTCAATAGCTTTGTTTGAATGCATTTGACTTTTATTTGATTTAAATAGCTTTGCTTGAATGTGTTTGACTTTCATTTGATTTAATTAGGTTTTTTTAGATGTTTTTTACTTTCATTTGATTCAATTAGCTTTGTTGAATGCATTTGACTTTCAATTGATTCAAAATGCTATGTTTGAATGTGTTTGACTTACATTTGATCCAATTAGCTTTGTTTCAATGTGTTTGACTTTCATTTGATTCAATTAGCTTTGTAGATTGCATTTGACCGTCATTTGATTCAAAAAGCTCTTTTTGAATGTGTTTGACTTTCATTTGATTCAATTAGGTCTGTTTGAATGTGTTTGACTTTCATTTGATTCAATTAGGTTTTTTTGAATGTGTTTGACTTTCATTTGATTCAATTGGCTTTGTTGGATTGTTTTTAACTTTCATTTGATTCAATTAGCTTTGTAGAATGCATTTGACTTTCATTTGATTCAAATAGTTTAGTTTGAATGTGTTTGACTTTTATTGGATTCATTTGGCTTTGTTTGAATGTTTTTAACTTTCATTTGATTCAATAAGCTTTGTAGAATGCATTTGACTTTCATTAGATTCCAAAAGCTTTGTTTGAATGTGTTTGACTTTCATTTGATTCAATTAGCTTTATAGATTGCCTTTGACTTTCATTTGATTCATATAGTTTTGTTTGAATGTGTTTGACCTTTTATTGATTTAATTTGAATTTTTTAGATGTTTTTACTTTCATTTGATTCAATTAGATTTGTAGAATGCATTTGAATTTCATTTGATTCAAATAGCTTTGTCTGAATGTGTTTGACTTTCATTTGATTTAATTAGATTTTTTTAGATATTTTTGACTTTCGTTTGATTCAATTAGCTTTGTTGAATGCATTTGACTTTAATTTGATTCAAAAAGCTCTGTTTGAATGTGTTTGACTTACATTTGATCTAATCAACATTGTTTGAATGTGTTTGACTTTCATTTGATTCAATTAGCTTTGTTTGAATGTGTTTGACTTTCATTTGATTTAATTAGGTTTGTTTGAATGTGTTTGACTTTCATTTGATTCAATTGGCTTTGTAGAAAGCATTTGACTTTCAATAGCTTTGTTTGAATGCATTTGACTTTTATTTGATTTAAATAGCTTTGCTTGAATGTGTTTGACTTTCATTTGATTTAATTAGGTTTTTTTAGATGTTTTTTACTTTCATTTGATTCAATTAGCTTTGTTGAATGCATTTGACTTTCAATTGATTCAAAATGCTATGTTTGAATGTGTTTGACTTACATTTGATCCAATTAGCTTTGTTTCAATGTGTTTGACTTTCATTTGATTCAATTAGCTTTGTAGATTGCATTTGACCGTCATTTGATTCAAAAAGCTCTTTTTGAATGTGTTTGACTTTCATTTGATTCAATTAGGTCTGTTTGAATGTGTTTGACTTTCATTTGATTCAATTAGGTTTTTTTGAATGTGTTTGACTTTCATTTGATTCAATTGGCTTTGTTGGATTGTTTTTTAACTTTCATTTGATTCAATTAGCTTTGTAGAATGCATTTGACTTTCATTTGATTCAAATAGTTTAGTTTGAATGTGTTTGACTTTTATTGGATTCATTTGGCTTTGTTTGAATGTTTTTAACTTTCATTTGATTCAATAAGCTTTGTAGAATGCATTTGACTTTCATTAGATTCCAAAAGCTTTGTTTGAATGTGTTTGACTTTCATTTGATTTAATTAGATTTTTTTAGATGTTTTTGACTTTCATTTGATTCATTTAGTTTTGTTTGAATGTGTTTGACTTTCATTTGATTTAATTAGCTTTGTAGATTGCATTTGACTTCATTTGATTCAAAAAGCTCTTTTTGAATGTGTTTGACTTTCATTTGATTCAATTACCTCTGTTTGAATGTGTTTGACTTTCATTTGATTTAATTAGACTTGTTTGATTGTGTTTTACTTTCATTTGATTCAAATAGCTTTGTTTGGATGTGTTTGACTTTCATTTGATTCAATTAGCTTTATAAAATGCATTTGACTTTCACTTGATTCAAATAGTTTTGTTTGAATGTGTTTGACCTTTTATTGATTTAATTTGAATTTTTTAGATGTTTTTTAATTTCATTTGAGTCAATTAGATTTGTAGAATGCATTTGACTTTCATTTGATTCGAATAGCTTTGTCTGAATGTGTTTGACTTTCATTTGATTTAATTAGATTTTTTTAGATGTTTTTGACTTTCGTTTGATTCAATTAGCTTTGTTGAATGCATTTGACTTTCATTTGATTCAAAAAGCTCTGTTTGAATGTGTTTGACTTACATTTGATTCAATTAGCTTTGTTTGAATGTGTTTGACTTTTATTTGATTCAATTAGCTTTATAGATTGCCTTTGACTTTCATTTGATTTAAATAGTTTTGTTTGAATGTGTTTGACCTTTTATTGATTTAATTTGAATTTTTTAGATGTTTTTACTTTCATTTGATTCAATTAGATTTGTAGAATGCATTTGAATTTCATTTGATTCAAATAGCTTTGTCTGAATGTGTTTGACTTTCATTTGATTTAATTAGATTTTTTTAGATGTTTTTTACTTTAGTTTGAATCAATTAGCTTTGTTGAATGCATTTGACTTTAATTTGATTCAAAAAGCTCTGTTTGAATGTGTTTGACTTACATTTGATCTAATCAGCTTTGTTTGAATGTGTTTGACTTTCATTTGATTCAATTGGCTTTGTAGATAACATTTGACTTTCAATAGCTTTGTTTGAATGCATTTGACTTTTATTTGATTTAAATAGCTTTGCTTGAATATGTTTGACTTTCATTTGATTTAATTAGGTTTTTTTAGATGTTTTTTACTTTCATTTGATTCAATTAGCTTTGTTGAATGCATTTGACTTTCAATTGATTCAAAATGCTCTGTTCGAAATGTGTTTGACTTACATTTGATCCAATTAGCTTTGTTTCAATGTGTTTGACTTTCATTTGATTCAATTAGCTTTGTAGATTGCATTTGACCGTCATTTGATTCAAAAAGCTCTTTTTTAATGTGTTTGACTTTCATTTGATTCAATCAGGTCTGTTTGAATGTGTTTGACTTTCATTTGATTCAATTAGGTTTGTTATAATGTGTCTGACTTTCATTTGATTCAATTGGCTTTGTTCGAATGTTTTTTTCTTTCATTTGATTCAATTAGATTTGTAGAATACATTTGACTTTCATTTGATTCAAATAGCTTTGTCCGAATGTGTTTGACTTTCATTTGATTTAATTAGATTTTTTTAGATATTTTTGACTTTCATTTGATTCAATGAGCTTTGTTGAATGCATTTGACTTTCATTTGATTTAAAAAGCTCTGTTTGAATGTATTTGACTTACATTTGATTCTGTTAGGTTTGTTTGAATGTGTTTAACTTTCATTTGATTCAATTAGCTTTGTAGAATTCAATTGACTTTCAATTAACTCAAATAGCTTTGTTGAATGTGTTTGACTTTCATTTGATTCAAACAACTTTGTCTGAATGTGTTTGACTTTCATTTGATTTAATTAGATTTTTTAGATGTTTTTTACTTTCATTTGATTCAATTAGCTTTGTTGAATCCATTTGACTTTCATTTTATTCAAAAAGCTCTGTTTGAATGTGTTTGACTTACATTTGATTCAATTAGCTTTGTTTGGATGTGTTTGACTTTCATTTGATTCAATTAGCTCTGTTTGAATATCTTTGACTTTCATTTGATTCAATTAGGTTTGTTTCAATGTGTTTTACTTTCATTTGATTCAATTAGCTTTGTTTGAATGTGTTTGACTTTCATTTGATTCAATTAGCTTTATAGATTGCCTTTGACTTTCATTTGATTCAAATAGTTTTGTTTGAATGTGTTTGACCTTTTATTGATTTAATTTGAATTTTTTAGATGTTTTTACTTTCATTTGATTCAATTAGATTTGTAGAATGCATTTGAATTTCATTTGATTCAAATAGCTTTGTCTGAATGTGTTTGACTTTCATTTGATTTAATTAGATTTTTTTAGATATTTTTGACTTTCGTTTGATTCAATTAGCTTTGTTGAATGCATTTGACTTTAATTTGATTCAAAAAGCTCTGTTTGAATGTGTTTGACTTACATTTGATCTAATCAGCTTTGTTTGAATGTGTTTGACTTTCATTTGATTCAATTAGCTTTGTTTGAATGTGTTTGACTTTCATTTGATTTAATTAGGTTTGTTTGAATGTGTTTGACTTTCATTTGATTCAATTGGCTTTGTAGAAAGCATTTGACTTTCAATAGCTTTGTTTGAATGCATTTGACTTTTATTTGATTTAAATAGCTTTGCTTGAATGTGTTTGACTTTCATTTGATTTAATTAGGTTTTTTTAGATGTTTTTTACTTTCATTTGATTCAATTAGCTTTGTTGAATGCATTTGACTTTCAATTGATTCAAAATGCTATGTTTGAATGTGTTTGACTTACATTTGATCCAATTAGCTTTGTTTCAATGTGTTTGAGTTTCATTTGATTCAATTAGCTTTGTAGATTGCATTTGACCGTCATTTGATTCAAAAAGTTCTTTTTGAATGTGTTTGACTTTCATTTGATTCAATTAGGTCTGTTTGAATGTGTTTGACTTTCATTTGATTCAATTAGGTTTTTTTGAATGTGTTTGACTTTCATTTGATTCAATTGGCTTTGTTGGAATGTTTTTGACTTTCATTTGATTCAATTAGCTTTGTAGAATGCATTTGACTTTCATTTGATTCAAATAGTTTAGTTTGAATGTGTTTGACTTTTATTGGATTCATTTGGCTTTGTTTGAATGTTTTTAACTTTCATTTGATTCAATAAGCTTTGTAGAATGCATTTGACTTTCATTAGATTCCAATAGCTTTGTTTGAATGTGTTTGACTTTCATTTGATTTAATTAGGTTTTTTTAGATGTTTTTGACTTTCATTTGATTCATTTAGTTTTGTTTGAATGTGTTTGACTTTCATTTGATTTAATTAGCTTTGTAGATTGCATTTGACTTCATTTGATTCAAAAAGCTCTTTTTGAATGTGTTTGACTTTCATTTGATTCAATTACCTCTGTTTGAATGTGTTTGACTTTCCTTTGATTTAATTAGACTTGTTTGATTGTGTTTTACTTTCATTTGATTCAAATAGCTTTGTTTGGATGTGTTTGACTTTCATTTGATTCAATTAGCTTTATAAAATGCATTTGACTTTCACTTGATTCAAATAGTTTTGTTTGAATGTGTTTGACCTTTTATTGATTTAATTTGAATTTTTTAGATGTTTTTTAATTTCATTTGAGTCAATTAGATTTGTAGAATGCATTTGACTTTCATTTGATTCAAATAGCTTTGTCTGAATGTGTTTGACTTTCATTTGATTTAATTAGATTTTTTTAGATGTTTTTGACTTTCGTTTGATTCAATTAGCTTTGTTGAATGCATTTGACTTTCATTTGATTCAAAAAGCTCTGTTTGAATGTGTTTGACTTACATTTGATTCAATTAGCTTTGTTTGAATGTGTTTGACTTTTATTTGATTCAATTAGCTTTATAGATTGCCTTTGACTTTCATTTGATTTAAATAGTTTTGTTTGAATGTGTTTGACCTTTTATTGATTTAATTTGAATTTTTTAGATGTTTTTACTTTCATTTGATTCAATTAGATTTGTAGAATGCATTTGAATTTCATTTGATTCAAATAGCTTTGTCTGAATGTGTTTGACTTTCATTTGATTTTATTAGATTTTTTTAGATGTTTTTGACTTTCGTTTGAATCAATTAGCTTTGTTGAATGCATTTGACTTTAATTTGATTCAAAAAGCTCTGTTTGAATGTGTTTGACTTACATTTGATCTAATCAGCTTTGTTTGAATGTGTTTGACTTTCATTTGATTCAATTAGCTTTCTTTGAATGTGTTTGACTTTCATTTGATTTAATTAGGTTTGTTTGAATGTGTTTGACTTTCATTTGATTCAATTGGCTTTGTAGAAAGCATTTGACTTTCAATAGCTTTGTTTGAATGCATTTGACTTTTATTTGATTTAAATAGCTTTGCTTGAATATGTTTGACTTTCATTTGATTTAATTAGGTTTTTTTAGATGTTTTTTACTTTCATTTGATTCAATTAGCTTTGTTGAATGCATTTGACTTTCAATTGATTCAAAATGCTCTGTTTGAAATGTGTTTGACTTACATTTGATCCAATTAGCTTTGTTTCAATGTGTTTGACTTTCATTTGATTCAATTAGCTTTGTAGATTGCATTTGACCGTCATTTGATTCAAAAAGCTCTTTTTGAATGTGTTTGACTTTCATTTGATTCAATTAGGTCTGTTTGAATGTGTTTGACTTTCATTTGATTCAATTAGGTTTGTTTGAATGTGTCTGACTTTCATTTGATTCAATTGGCTTTGTTCGAATGTTTTTTTCTTTCATTTGATTCAATTAGATTTGTAGAATACATTTGACTTTCATTTGATTCAAATAGCTTTGTCCGAATGTGTTTGACTTTCATTTGATTTAATTAGATTTTTTTAGATATTTTTGACTTTCATTTGATTCAATGAGCTTTGTTGAATGCATTTGACTTTCATTTGATTTAAAAAGCTCTATTTGAATGTATTTGACTTACATTTGATTCTGTTAGGTTTGTTTGAATGTGTTTAACTTTCATTTGATTCAATTAGCTTTGTAGAATTCAATTGACTTTCAATTAACTCAAATAGCTTTGTTGAATGTGTTTGACTTTCATTTGATTCAAACAGCTTTGTCTGAATGTGTTTGACTTTCATTTGATTTAATTAGATTTTTTAGATGTTTTTTACTTTCATTTGATTCAATTAGCTTTGTTGAATGCATTTGACTTTCATTTTATTCAAAAAGCTCTGTTCGAATGTGTTTGACTTACATTTGATTCAATTAGCTTTGTTTGGATGTGTTTGACTTTCATTTGATTCAATTAGCTCTGTTTGAATATCTTTGACTTTCATTTGATTCAATTAGGTTTGTTTCAATGTGTTTTACTTTCATTTGATTCAATTAGCTTTGTTTGAATGTGTTTGACTTTCATTTGATTCAATTAGCTTTATAGATTGCCTTTGACTTTTTATTTATTTGATTTCAAATTGTTTTTGTTGAATGTGTTTGACCTTTTATTGATTTAATTTGAATTTTTTAGATGTTTTTACTTTCATTTGATTCAATTAGATTTGTAGAATGCATTTGAATTTCATTTGATTCAAATAGCTTTGTCTTATTGTGTTTGACTTTCATTTGATTTAATTAGATTTTTTTAGATGTTTTTGACTTTCGTTTGATTCAATTAGCTTTGTTGAATGCATTTGACTTTAATTTGATTCAAAAAGCTCTGTTTGAATGTGTTTGACTTACATTTGATCTAATCAGCTTTGTTTGAATGTGTTTGACTTTCATTTGATTCAATTAGCTTTGTTTGAATGTGTTTGACTTTCATTTGATTTAATTAGGTTTGTTTGAATGTGTTTGACTTTCATTTGATTCAATTGGCTTTGTAGAAAGCATTTCACTTTCAATAGCTTTGTTTGAATGCATTTGACTTTTATTTGATTTAAATAGATTTGCTTGAATGTGTTTGACTTTCATTTGATTTAATTAGGTTTTTTTAGATGTTTTTTACTTTCATTTGATTCGATTAGCTTTGTTGAATGCATTTGACTTTTAATTGATTCAAAATGCTCTATTTGAATGTGTTTGACTTACATTTGATCCAATAAGCTTTGTTTCAATGTGTTTGACTTTCATTTGATTCAATTAGCTTTGTAGATTGCATTTGACCGTCATTTGATTCAAAAAGCTCTTTTTGAATGTCTTTGACTTTCATTTGATTCAATTAGGTCTGTTTGAATGTGTTTGACTTTCATTTGATTCAATTAGGTTTGTTTGAATGTGTTTGACTTTTATTTGATTAAATTGGCTTTGTTCGAATGTTTTTTACTTTCATTTGATTCAATTAGATTTGTAGAATACATTTGACTTTCATTTGATCCAAATAGCTTTGTCTGAATGTGTTTGACTTTCTTTTGATTTAATAAGATTTTTTTAGATGTTTTTGACTTTCATTTGATTCAATGAGCTTTGTTGAATGCATTTGACTTTCATTTTATTCAAAAAGCTCTGTTTGAATGTATTTGACTTACATTTGATTCTGTTAGGTTTGTTTGAATGTGTTTAACTTTCATTTGATTCAATTAGCTTTGTAGATTGCATTTGACTTTCATTTAACTCAAATAGCTTTGTTTAATGTGTTTGACTTTCATTTGATTCAAACATCTTTGTCTGAATGTGTTTGACTTTCATTTGATTTAATTAGATTTTTTAGATGCTTTTTACTTTCATTTGATTCAATTAGCTTTGTTGAATGCATTTGACTTTCATTTGATTCAAAAAGCTCTGTTTGAATGTGTTTGACTTACATTTGATTCAATTAGCTTTGTTTGGATGTGTTTGACTTTTATTTGATTCAATTAGCTCTGTTTGAATATCTTTGACTTTCATTTGATTCAATTAGGTTTGTTTGAATGTGTTTTACTTTCATTTGATTCAATTAGCTTTGTTTGAATGTGTTTGACTTTCATTTGATTCAATTGGCTTTGTTGGAATGTTTTTGACTTTTATTTGTGATCCAAAGTGGACATCTAATGAACCTGTTGCTTTAGTCTTAAAGACTCTTGGGTTTTTCCCATTCACAAAGAAGGGTGAAATTCTATGCTGCATTTCATGGGAAGATTGAAGATTGGTACACGGTTGGCTAGCATCACATTTTGGACGCATTTCATGACTATTTTGGGCGTGTGGATCCTAGGCCATTTACTATCTATTATTAACTTATGTGCTAGTTATTGTTGCTGAAATAATGCCAAGAATCTAGCTCTTGGTCGGTTGTAATGGGGGGGTTATCAATAGGCTTTATTATGCTTTCATTACTTAGCTTAAATCAAGGCTTAAATCAAGGAGGAAACCATTGGCTGTTGGCCTTTCATTCTTGGACGGTTTCCTTGGCTTTTGGTGTGCTTTTGCTGCTCCTTTCCTCTATAAAAGGGAGAGCAAAACAGAAATTAAGGGCAGTTTTGAGATTTGATAAAAAACCTTGTGTTTATAGCATTTTAACTTAGAGTTTGTCTCAAGTTCAAGTGTTCCCTTATTGCTTTGAGTGAGTCTTGAGTGATAAGCTTAGGAGAGATTGAGTGAGTCTTATCTCTGGCCTAAAACCCCAAAACTTTGAGTGTGTCCTTGAGTTTTGGCCCTTTTATCTTGTTCCATGATATTTGAGTATTCTAACTATAAGTATTTTTAAATCCATCAACCCATATTCGGGAGGGGGTATTTAGAATTACATCATCTGGTATCAGAGCCTAGTTAAGGGTTTTCTTAAAGAAAATTGAGTTTGAAGGCGCTTGGAGCAAAACGGCAGAATTCAATCACTTTGGAGTTGCGGTTTGAGAAGGACATATCTCCTTCGTTTTCTGTCCAAATCGAGTTATTTCTTTTTTGAATCTGGATATTTTTTTGCGTAGATTACTCACAAAAATTTTCAGATATTTTGGAATCTTTCTGCTAATAAACTGGGCAGGTTTTTCGCAGCAGCGCAGAAAAGAGGCAAAACCGGGAAGGCAGAATTCAATTGAAGATTTCTCCCTCATCCGAAAAGCTTTTGAGGAATTTCTTTTTTGCAAATTGGTTGTTTTGATCTGAATATTCTGAATTTGTAAGCCTTTGAGAGTCTAGAGGCAATTTTCGTTTTTCATTTTGTCTCTAATTTCGGCAGTTTTCATTGTACTTGTAATATCCAAGCAAAAATAGTGGAAATCATGTCTAGTGAGGAGCTTGCTAGAATGTTGCAAGTAATCACTGAAAAATTGGAGAATTTGGAGAAAAAAACAGAAGAGAGTGAAGTCTCTAGGGCACAACAAGATACTAGGATGGATGCCATATCTGATATGCTCCTTAAAGCCACTAGGAAAATAAATGAATTAGAGGAGGAGGATGAAAATAGTGGTAACAATTTTAGACAATTTGATGAAGATAGGGGTCTAAAAATTGATATGCATGAATTTGATGGAGGGCATGATTGTGAGGCTTTCTTAGATTGGGTTAGGCAAATTGAAACCGTTTTTGATTACAAGGGGTATGATGATAGGAAACGGTTCAAGTTGGCTGTCCTTAAACTCACTAAACTAGCTGCATTGTGGTATGAAAACCTCAAGTCAAATAGAAGAAGAGAAGGGAAAGATAAGATAGATTCGTGGGAAAAATTAAAAAAGAAAATGAGGGAAAAATGGGTAAGTAAAGAGTATGAACAAGATCAATACTTAAAATTAACCCACCTATCACAAGAAAACATGAGTGTGGAGGATTACATAAAAGAATTTGAAAGGTTAGGCTTGACTTGCGACTTGCAAGAAAAGGAGGCTAACAAAATTGCTAGATTTGTCAAGGGGTTGACCAAAGAAATTAATAGGAAAGTGGAAGTTACTCATTATGCCACTTTTAGTGATGTATGCAAACTAGCTTTGAAGTATGAGTCTCAACTTAAAGAAGAAAGGGAGAAAGAGAAGCCCAAAACTTCTTCTTTCAAGAATACTTCGAAATTTACTCCTTTCAACTCTAAAGGGAGTACTTTTCAAAGTAAAACCTTTTCACCTAGCTCATCAAAAGGGAAAGAAAAACAAGTAGTTTCGCCTAGTGAGCTTTCAACTAGGAGAAAATGCTTCAAGTGTCATGGGAGAGGACATATTGCATCGGAATGTCCTAGTAAGAGTGTGTTAACAACCTCTCAATGTGCTCTCATGGATGAGGAAGAAAAGGTCTATAACTTTGTGGCTCATGAGGAGGGTTGCGAGTTTGATGAAGAGTATGAGGAAGAGATTCAACCCGAAGATGAGTTCAACATGATGGTGGTTCGTAGAATCTTGTATAATGAACCCGAAATTGATCTTAAACAACGAAACAACTTGTTCCACACTAGATGCAAGATAGGAGAGAAGACTTGCAATGTGATTGTTGATAGTGGTGCCCAAACAGATGTTGTTTCATCCGAGGCTGTGAGTAAATTGAAGCTACCCACTAGAGACCATGGTGAACCTTACAAGCTCAATTGGTTGAATGATGGCACAAGCATTAGAGTCAAGAAGCAAGCATTGGTGTCTTATTCCATTGGAGGGTTCGAAGATGAGCGTTGGTGTGATATTCTTCCTATGGATGCGTGTCATTTGTTGCTTGGAAGACCGTGGCAGTTTGATCATGATTCGGAGCATAAAGGGAAAACTAATGTGTATATTGTAACTACCAAAAATGGTAGAAAAGTTAAGTTAGTGCCTTTACCTCCTAAAGTTGCTAAGAAAGAAAAAGAGAAAAGCAACTATCTTGTAACTTGTAATGAATATGAACGAATAATGAAAGAAATGGGGGGAGGGTATGCTTTGGTGGTAAGGACCAAAGATGATAATGGTACTACTTGTATTAACTCATCCATGCTAAATGAGTTATTAGAAGAGTACCAAGATGTGTTCCCCAATGACTTGCCCAAAGGCCTACCTCCAATTAGAGGCATTGAGCACGCCATTGACTTAATTCCAGGAGCACCTTTGCCCAACAAGGCTGCCTATAGGTGTAATCCGGAAGAGAGTAAGGAACTTGAAAAGCAAGTGAACGAATTACTTGAGAGAGGTTATGTGAGAGAAAGTCTTAGTCCTTGTGCGGTTCCAGCCCTCTTAGTACCAAAAAAAGATGGTACTTGGAGAATGTGTGTTGATAGTCGTTCCATTAACAATATAACGGTCAAATACCGTTTTCCTATGCCTCGATTACAAGATATGTTAGATGAGTTGAGTGGTGCCTTAGTCTTTTCCAAAATAGATTTAAGGAGTGGGTACCATCAAATGAGAATTCGAGAGGGGGATGAGTGGAAGACGGCTTTCAAAACAAAACAAGGGTTGTATGAGTGGTTAGTGATGCCATTTGGGCTTTGCAACGCCCCAAGCTCCTTCATGAGGTTGATGAATAAAGTTCTCCGTCCTTTTCTTAATGATTTTGTTGTTGTTTACTTAGATGACATTCTTGTGTATAGTAAAAACAATGATGATCATGTAATTCATTTGAGGAGATTGTTTGAAAAATTGAGGGAGGTGAAGTTGTATGGTAAGCTTGAAAAATGTGTATTCATGACTCCTAGTGTTGTATTCTTAGGATACATTGTAACAGGAGAGGGGGTTCATGTAGATCCGGAGAAGGTAAAAGCAGTCCAGTCTTGGTTGGCTCCAACCAATGTGCACGAAGTTAGAAGTTTTCATGGACTTGCCTCCTTCTATAGGCGGTTCATCAAAAACTTCTCTACCATCATGGCTCCAATCACCGAGTTGACCAAAAAGGGTGAGTTCGTATGGGAAGAAAATGCTCAACGAGCCTTTAAGAAGGTTAAACATATGCTTTGCAACGCTCCTATACTTGTGCTACCAGATTTCAACAAAGTGTTTGAGGTAGAGTGTGATGCAAGTGGGATTGGAATAGGTGCTGTTTTGATTCAAGAGAAGAAGCCCGTGAGTTACCTTAGTGAGAAGTTGAATGGGGCTAAGTTGAACTATTCCACTTATGACCGTGAGTTCTATGCCATAGTTAGAGCACTTGATCATTGGTCTCACTACCTTAGACCAAAACCATTTGTTCTTCATTCCGATCATGAGGCTCTGAAATTTATTCATGGGCAACAAAAACTCAACAAGAGACATGCTAAATGGGTGGAGTTTCTCCAATCATTTACCTTTAGCTCCAAGTACAAGGATGGAAAGAGTAATGTTGTGGCCGATGCATTGTCTCGTCGGAGCTACTTACTTTCCATGGTGGATGCTAAGATCTTGGGTTTTGAACAACTCAAGGAATGTTACATAAATGATCCCGACTTTGCTAGCGAGATAGAGAATCCTACCAAAGAGTTTGTGAGACAAGATGGCTACCTCTTTAAAGGTAACAAGCTATGTGTTCCGAAGAGTGGGGTTAGGGAGTTATTAGTGAGAGAAGTGCATGGTGGAGGTTTAGCCGGTCATTTTGGGATACAAAAGACTCTTGATATTCTAGGTGAACACTTCTATTGGCCTAGAATGATCAAGGATGTTACTCATGTTGTGGAGAGATGTGCTACTTGTCAAAAGGCTAAGGGACACTTCACAAAGGGTCTTTATACTCCGTTGCCAGTTCCGGATGCTCCATGGGAAAGTGTTAGCATGGATTTCATTGTTGGATTGCCTCGCACTCAAAGGGGAAGAGATAGCATCATGGTTGTTGTAGATAGATTCTCTAAAATGGCACACTTTGTAGCTTGTAATAAAACTGATGATGCCGTGAAAGTGGCCGAGCTGTACTTCAAGGAAATTGTCAAACTCCATGGCATTCCTCAAAGTATAGTATCTGATAGGGACTCCAAATTCCTTAGTCACTTTTGGAGAACCCTATGGAAACTTGTGGGTACCAAGTTACTATTTAGTACCTCTCATCATCCCCAAACCGATGGGCGAACCGAGGTCACTAATAGAACTTTGGGTACTTTGTTACGAGGTCTTGTGAGCAAAACGCAAAAAGATTGGGACATGAAATTAGCCCATGCGGAGTTTGCTTACAATAGAGCTCATTCCCTAACTACTTCCCGTTCTCCATTTGAAGTAGTTTATGGAGTGAACCCATTTGTGCCGATTGATCTTGTTCCTATGGTTAAGAGTGACATGGTAGAGAAAGATGCTAAAAAGAGGGTGGAAACCTTTCAAAAAACCTGTGAGCAAGTGAAGAAAAGAATTGAGGAGATGAATAAAAAATACCAAGAGCGAGCCAATAAGAAACGCAAACAGCCTATTTTTCATCCCGGGGACTTGGTTTGGGTGCATTTGAGGAAGGAGAGGTTCCCTAAGCTTCGCAAAAACAAGCTTATGCCTCGTTCTGATGGTCCTTTTAAGGTTCTTGAGAGGGTGAACGATAGTGCTTACAAAATTGAGCTACCAGACAAATTGATGGGTGTTAGTGCGACTTTCAATGTAGGGGATATATCACCATACTTTGATGATTCAAGTTTGAGGGCAAACTCTTTTGAAGAAGGGGGGAATGATCCAAAGTGGACATCTAATGAACCTGTTGCTTTAGTCTTAGAGACTCTTGGGTTTTTCCCATTCACAAAGAAGGGTGAAATTCTATGCTGCATTTCATGGGAAGATTGAAGATTGGTACACGGTTGGCTAGCATCACATTTTGGACGCATTTCATGACTATTTTGGGCGTGTGGATCCTAGGCCATTTACTATCTATTATTAACTTATGTGCTAGTTATTGTTGCTGAAATTATGCCAAGAATCTAGCTCTTGGTCGGTTGTAATGGGGGGGTTATCAATAGGCTTTATTATGCTTTCATTACTTAGCTTAAATCAAGGCTTAAATCAAGGAGGAAACCATTGGTTGTTGGCCTTTCATTCTTGGACGGTTTCCTTGGCTTTTGGTGTGCTTTTGCTGCTCCTTTCCTCTATAAAAGGGAGAGCAAAACAGAAATTAAGGGGCAGTTTTGAGATTTGATAAAAAACCTTGTGTTTATAGCATTTTAACTTAGAGTTTGTCTCAAGTTCAAGTGTTCCCTTATTGCTTTGAGTGAGTCTTGAGTGATAAGCTTAGGAGAGATTGAGTGAGTCTTATCTCTGGCCTAAAACCCCAAAACTTTGAGTGTGTCCTTGAGTTTTGGCCCTTTTATCTTGTTCCATGATATTTGAGTATTCTAACTATAAGTATTTTTAAATCCATCAACCCATATTCGGGAGGGGGTATTTAGAATTACATCAATTTGATTCAATTAGCTTTGTAGAATGCATTTGACTTTCATTTGATTCAAATAGTTTAGTTTGAATGTGTTTGACTTTCATTGGATTCATTTGGCTTTGTTCGAATGTTTTTTCCTTTCATTTGATTCAATAAGCTTTATAGAATGCATTTGACTTTCATTAGATTCCAATAGCTTTGTTTGAATGTGTTTGACTTTCATTTGATTTAATTAGGTTTTTTTAGATGTTTTTGACTTTCATTTGATTCATTTAGTTTTGTTTGAATGTGTTTGACTTTCATTTGATTTAATTAGCTTTGTAGATTGCATTTGACCTTCATTTGATTCAAAAAGCTCTTTTTGAATGTGTTTGACTTTCATTTGATTCAATTAGCTCTGTTTGAATGTGTTTGAATTTCATTTGATTCAATTAGACTTGTTTGAATGTGTTTTACTTTCATTTGATTCAATTAGCTTTGTTTGGATGTGTTTGACTTTAATTAGATTCAATTAGCTTTATAGAATGCATTTGACTTTCACTTGATTCAAATAGCTTTGTCTGAATGTGTTTGACTTTCATTTGATTTAATTAGATTTTTTTAGATATTTTTGACTTTCGTTTGATTCAATTAGCTTTGTTGAATGCATTTGACTTTCATTTAATTCAAAAAGCTCTGTTTGAATGTGTTTGACTTACATTTGATTCAATTAGCTTTGTTTGAATGTGTTTGACTTTCATTTGATTCAATTAGCTTTCTTAAATGCATTTGACCTTCATTTGATTCAAAAAGCTCTTTTTGAATTTGTTTGACTTTCATTTGATTCAATTGGCTTTGTTCGAATGTTTTCGACTTTCATTTGATACAATTAGCTTTGATGAATGCATTTGACTTTCATTTGATACAGAAAGCTCTGTTTGAATGTGTTTGACTCACATTTGATCCAATTAGCTTTGTTTCAATGTGTTTGACTTTCATTTGATTCAATTAGCTTTGTAGATTGCATTTGACCGTCATTTGATTCAAAAAGCTCTTTTTGAATGTGTTTGACTTTCATTTGATTCAATTAGGTCTGTTTGAATGTGTTTGACTTTCATTTGATTCAATTAGGTTTGTTTGAATGTGTTTAACTTTCATTTGATTCAATTGGCTTTGTTCGAATGTTTTTTACTTTCATTTGATTCAATTAGATTTGTAGAATACATTTGACTTTCATTTGATTCAAATAGCTTTGTCTGAATGTGTTTGACTTTAATTTGATTTAATTAGATTTTTTTAGATGTTTTTGACTTTCATTTGATTCAATGAGCTTTGTTGAATGCATTTGACTTTCATTTGATTCAAAAAGCTTTGTTTGAATGTATTTGACTTACATTTGATTCTGTTAGGTTTGTTTGAATGTGTTTAACTTTCATTTGATTCAATTAGCTTTGTAGATTGCATTTGACTTTCATTTAACTCAAATAGCTTTGTTGAATGTGTTTGACTTTCATTTGATTCAAACAGATTTGTCTGAATGTGTTTGACTTTCATTTGATTTAATTAGATTTTTTAGATGTTTTTTACTTTCATTTGATTCAATTAGCTTTGTTGAATGCATTTGACTTTCATTTGATTCAAAAAGCTCTGTTTGAATGTGTTTGACTTACATTTGATTCAATTAGCTTTGTTTGGATGTGTTTGACTTTCATTTGATTCAATTAGCTCTGTTTGAATATCTTTGACTTTCATTTGATTCAATTAGGTTTGTTTGAATGTGTTTTACTTTCATTTGATTCAATTAGCTTTGTTTGAATGTGTTTGACTTTCTTTTGATTCAATTAGCTTTGTTTGAATGTGTTTGACTTTCATTTGATTCAATTAGCTTTATAGATTGCCTTTGACTTTCATTTGATTCAAATAGTTTTGTTTGAATGTGTTAGACCTTTTATTGATTTAATTTGAATTTTTTAGATGTTTTTACTTTCATTTGATTCAATTAGATTTGTAGAATGCATTTGAATTTCATTTGATTCAAATAGCTTTGTCTGAATGTGTTTGACTTTCATTTGATTTAATTAGATTTTTTTAGATGTTTTTGACTTTCGTTTGATTCAATTAGTTTTGTTGAATGCATTTGACTTTAATTTGATTCAAAAAGCTCTGTTTGAATGTGTTTGACTTACATTTGATCTAATCAGCTTTGTTTGAATGTGTTTGACTTTCATTTGATTCAATTAGCTTTGTTTGAATGTGTTTGACTTTCTTTTGATTTAATTAGATTTGTTTGAATGTGTTTGACTTTCATTTGATTCAATTGGCTTTGTAGAAAGCATTTGACTTTCAATAGCTTTGTTTGAATGCATTTGACTTTTATTTGATTTAAATAGATTTGCTTGAATGTGTTTGACTTTCATTTGATTTAATTAGGTTTTTTAAGATGTTTTTTACTTTCATTTGATTCAATTATATTTGTTGAATGCATTTGACTTTTAATTGATTCAAAATGCTCTATTTGAATGTGTTTGACTTACATTTGATCCAATTAGCTTTGTTTCAATGTGTTTGACTTTCATTTAATTCAATTAGCTTTGTAGATTGCATTTGACCGTCATTTGATTCAAAAAGTTCTTTTTGAATGTCTTTGACTTTCATTTGATTCAATTAGGTCTGTTTGAATGTGTTTGACTTTCATTTGATTCAATTAGGTTTGTTTGAATGTGTTTGACTTTCATTTGATTCAATTGGCTTTGTTCGAATGTTTTTTACTTTCATTTGATTCAATTAGATTTGTAGAATACATTTGACTTTCATTTGATCCAAATAGCTTTGTCTGAATGTGTTTGACTTTCTTTTGATTTAATAAGATTTTTTTAGATGTTTTTGACTTTCATTTGATTCAATGAGCTTTGTTGAATGCATTTGACTTTCATTTGATTCAAAAAGCTCTGTTTGAATGTATTTGACTTACATTTGATTCTGTTAGGTTTGTTTGAATGTGTTTAACTTTCATTTGATTCAATTAGCTTTGTAGATTGCATTTGACTTTCATTTAACTCAAATAGCTTTGTTGAATGTGTTTGACTTTCATTTGATTCAAACAGCTTTGTCTGAATGTGTTTGACTTTCATTTGATTTAATTAGATTTTTTAGATGCTTTTTACTTTCATTTGATTCAATTAGCTTTGTTGAATGCATTTGACTTTCATTTGATTCAAAAAGCTCTGTTTGAATGTGTTTGACTTACATTTGATTCAATTAGCTTTGTTTGGATGTGTTTGACTTTCATTTGATTCAATTAGCTCTGTTTGAATATCTTTGACTTTCATTTGATTCAATTAGGTTTGTTTGAATGTGTTTTACTTTCATTTGATTCAATTAGCTTTGTTTGAATGTGTTTGACTTTCATTTGATTCAATTGGCTTTGTTGGAATGTTTTTGACTTTTATTTGATTCAATTAGCTTTGTAGAATGCATTTGACTTTCATTTGATTCAAATAGTTTAGTTTGAATGTGTTTGACTTTCATTGGATTCATTTGGCTTTGTTCGAATGTTTTTTACTTTCATTTGATTCAATAAGCTTTGTAGAATGCATTTGACTTTCATTAGATTCCAATAGCTTTGTTTGAATGTTTTTTGACTTTAATTTGATTTAATTAGGTTTTTTTAGATGTTTTTGACTTTCATTTGATTCATTTAGTTTTGTTTGAATGTGTTTGACTTTCATTTGATTTAATTAGCTTTGTAGATTGCATTTGACCTTCATTTGATTCAAAAAGCTCTTTTTGAATGTGTTTGACTTTCATTTGATTCAATTAGCTCTGTTTGAATGTGTTTGAATTTCATTTGATTCAATTAGACTTGTTTGAATGTGTTTTACTTTCATTTGATTCAATTAGCTTTGTTTGGATGTGTTTGACTTTAATTTGATTCAATTAGCTTTATAGAATGCATTTGACTTTCACTTGATTCAAATAGCTTTGTCTGAATGTGTTTGACTTTCATTTGATTTAATTAGATTTTTTTAGATGTTTTTGACTTTCGTTTGATTCAATTAGCTTTGTTGAATGCATTTGACTTTCATTTGATTCAAAACGCTCTGTTTGAATGTGTTTGACTTACATTTGATTCAATTAGCTTTGTTTGAATGTGTTTGACTTTCATTTGATTCAATTAGCTTTCTTAAATGCATTTGACCTTCATTTGATTCAAAAAGCTCTTTTTGAATTTGTTTGACTTTCATTTGATTCAATTGGCTTTGTTCGAATGTTTTCGACTTTCATTTGATACTATTAGCTTTGATGAATGCATTTGACTTTTATTTGATTCAGAAAGCTCTGTTTGAATGTGTTTGACTCACATTTGATCCAATTAGCTTTGTTTCAATGTGTTTGACTTTCATTTGATTCAATTAGCTTTGTAGATTGCATTTGACCGTCATTTGATTCAAAAAGCTCTTTTTGAATGTGTTTGACTTTCATTTGATTCAATTAGGTCTGTTTGAATGTGTTTGACTTTCATTTGATTCAATTAGGTTTGTTTGAATGTGTTTGACTTTCATTTGATTCAATAGGCTTAGTTCGAATGTTTTTTACTTTCATTTGATTCAATTAGATTTGTAGAATACATTTGACTTTCATTTGATTCAAATAGCTTTGTCTGAATGTGTTTGACTTTCATTTGATTTAATTAGATTTTTTTAGATGTTTTTGACTTTCATTTGATTCAATGAGCTTTGTTGAATGCATTTGACTTTCATTTGATTCAAAAAGCTTTGTTTGAATGTATTTGACTTACATTTGATTCTGTTAGGTTTGTTTGAATGTGTTTAACTTTCATTTGATTCAATTAACTTTGTAGATTGCATTTGACTTTCATTTAACTCAAATAGCTTTGTTGAATGTGTTTGACTTTCATTTGATTCAAACAGCTTTGTCTGAATGTGTTTGACTTTCATTTGATTTAATTAGATTTTTTAGATGTTTTTTACTTTCATTTGATTCAATTAGCTTTGTTGAATGCATTTGACTTTCATTTGATTCAAAAAGCTCTGTTTGAATGTGTTTGACTTACATTTGATTCAATTAGCTTTGTAGGGATGTGTTTGACTTTCATTTGATTCAATTAGCTCAGTTTGAATATCTTTGACTTTTATTTGATTCAATTAGGTTTGTTTGAATGTGTTTTACTTTTATTTGATTCAATTAGCTTTGTTTGAATGTGTTTGACTTTCATTTGATTCAATTAGCTTTGTTTGAATGTGTTTGACTTTCATTTGATTCAATTAGCTTTATAGATTGCCTTTGACTTTCATTTGATTCAAATAGTTTTGTTTGAATGTGTTTGACCTTTTATTGATTTAATTTGAATTTTTTAGATGTTTTTACTTTCATTTGATTCAATTAGATTTGTAGAATGCATTTGAATTTCATTTGATTCAAATAACTTTGTCTGAATGTGTTTGACTTTCATTTGATTTAATTAGATTTTTTTAGATGTTTTTGACTTTCGTTTGATTCAATTAGCTTTGTTGAATGCATTTGACTTTAATTTGATTCAAAAAGCTCTGTTTGAATGTGTTTGACTTACATTAGATCTAATCAGCTTTGTTTGAATGTGTTTGACTTTCATTTGATTCAATTAGCTTTGTTTGAATGTGTTTGACTTTCTTTTGATTTAATTAGATTTGTTTGAATGTGTTTGACTTTCATTTGATTCAATTGGCTTTGTAGAAAGCATTTGACTTTCAATAGCTTTGTTTGAATGCATTTGACTTTTATTTGATTTAAATAGATTTGCTTGAATGTGTTTGACTTTCATTTGATTTAATTAGGTTTTTTTAAATGTTTTTTACTTTCATTTGATTCAATTAGCTTTGTTGAATGCATTTGACTTTTAATTGATTCAAAATGCTCTATTTAAATGTGTTTGACTTACATTTGATCCAATTAGCTTTGTTTCAATGTGTTTGACTTTCATTTGATTCAATTAGCTTTGTAGATTGCATTTGACCGTCATTTGATTCAAAAAGTTCTTTTTGAATGTCTTTGACTTTCATTTGATTCAATTAGGTCTGTTTGAATGTGTTTGACTTTCATTTGATTCAATTAGGTTTGTTTGAATGTGTTTGACTTTCATTTGATTCAATTGGCTTTGTTCGAATGTTTTTTACTTTCATTTGATTCAATTAGATTTGTAGAATACATTTGACTTTCATTTGATCCAAATAGCTTTGTCTGAATGTGTTTGACTTTCTTTTGATTTAATAAGATTTTTTTAGAAGTTTTAGACTTTCATTTGATTCAATGAGCTTTGTTGAATGCATTTGACTTTCATTTGATTCAAAAAGCTCTGCTTGAATGTATTTGACTTACATTTGATTCTGTTAGGTTTGTTTGAATGTGTTTAACTTTCATTTGATTCAATTAGCTTTGTAGATTGCATTTGACTTTCATTTAACTCAAATAGCTTTGTTGAATGTGTTTGACTTTCATTTGATTCAAACAGCTTTGTCTGAATGTGTTTGACTTTCATTTGATTTAATTAGATTTTTTAGATGTTTTTTACTTTCATTTGATTCAATTAGCTTTGTTGAATGCATTTGACTTTCATTTGATTCAAAAAGCTCTGTTTGAATGTGTTTGACTTACATTTGATTCAATTAGCTTTGTAGGGATGTGTTTGACTTTCATTTGATTCAATTAGCTCAGTTTGAATATCTTTGACTTTTATTTGATTCAATTAGGTTTGTTTGAATGTGTTTTACTTTTATTTGATTCAATTAGCTTTGTTTGAATGTGTTTGACTTTCATTTGATTCAATTAGCTTTGTTTGAATGTGTTTGACTTTCATTTGATTCAATTAGCTTTATAGATTGCCTTTGACTTTCATTTGATTCAAATAGTTTTGTTTGAATGTGTTTGACCTTTTATTGATTTAATTTGAATTTTTTAGATGTTTTTACTTTCATTTGATTCAATTAGATTTGTAGAATGCATTTGAATTTCATTTGATTCAAATAACTTTGTCTGAATGTGTTTGACTTTCATTTGATTTAATTAGATTTTTTTAGATGTTTTTGACTTTCGTTTGATTCAATTAGCTTTGTTGAATGCATTTGACTTTAATTTGATTCAAAAAGCTCTGTTTGAATGTGTTTGACTTACATTAGATCTAATCAGCTTTGTTTGAATGTGTTTGACTTTCATTTGATTCAATTAGCTTTGTTTGAATGTGTTTGACTTTCTTTTGATTTAATTAGATTTGTTTGAATGTGTTTGACTTTCATTTGATTCAATTGGCTTTGTAGAAAGCATTTGACTTTCAATAGCTTTGTTTGAATGCATTTGACTTTTATTTGATTTAAATAGATTTGCTTGAATGTGTTTGACTTTCATTTGATTTAATTAGGTTTTTTTAAATGTTTTTTACTTTCATTTGATTCAATTAGCTTTGTTGAATGCATTTGACTTTTAATTGATTCAAAATGCTCTATTTGAATGTGTTTGACTTACATTTGATCCAATTAGCTTTGTTTCAATGTGTTTGACTTTCATTTGATTCAATTAGCTTTGTAGATTGCATTTGACCGTCATTTGATTCAAAAAGCTCTTTTTGAATGTCTTTGACTTTCATTTGATTCAATTAGGTCTGTTTGAATGTGTTTGACTTTCATTTGATTCAATTAGGTTTGTTTGAATGTGTTTGACTTTCATTTGATTCAATTGGCTTTGTTCGAATGTTTTTTACTTTCATTTGATTCAATTAGATTTGTAGAATACATTTGACTTTCATTTGATCCAAATAGCTTTGTCTGAATGTGTTTGACTTTCTTTTGATTTAATAAGATTTTTTTAGAAGTTTTAGACTTTCATTTGATTCAATGAGCTTTGTTGAATGCATTTGACTTTCATTTGATTCAAAAAGCTCTGCTTGAATGTATTTGACTTACATTTGATTCTGTTAGGTTTGTTTGAATGTGTTTAACTTTCATTTGATTCAATTAGCTTTGTAGATTGCATTTGACTTTCATTTAACTCAAATAGCTTTGTTGAATGTGTTTGACTTTCATTTGATTCAAACAGCTTTGTCTGAATGTGTTTGACTTTCATTTGATTTAATTAGATTTTTTAGATGCTTTTTACTTTCATTTGATTCAATTAGCTTTGTTGAATGCATTTGACTTTCATTTTATTCAAAAAGCTCTGTTTGAATGTGTTTGACTTACATTTGATTCAATTAGCTTTGTTTGGATGTGTTTGACTTTCATTTGATTCAATTAGCTCTGTTTGAATAACTTTGACTTTCATTTGATTCAATTAGGTTTGTTTGAATGTGTTTTACTTTCATTTGATTCAATTAGCTTTGTTTGAATGTGTTTGACTTTCATTTGATTCAATTGGCTTTGTTGGAATGTTTTTGACTTTTATTTGGTTCAATTAGCTTTGTAGAATGCATTTGACTTTCATTTGATTCAAATAGTTTAGTTTGAATGTGTTTGACTTTCGTTGGATTCATTTGGCTTTGTTCGAATGTTTTATACTTTCATTTGATTCTATAAGCTTTGTAGAATGCATTTGACTTTCATTAGAATCCAATAGCTTTGTTTGAATGTGTTTGACTTTCATTTGATTTAATTAGGTTTTTTTAGATGTTTTTAACTTTCATTTGATTCATTTAGTTTTGTTTGAATTTGTTTGACTTTCATTTGATTTAATTAGCTTTGTAGATTGCATTTGACCTTCATTTGATTCAAAAAGCTCTTTTGAATGTGTTCGACTTTCATTTGATTCAATTAGCTCTGTTTGAATGTGTTTGAATTTCATTTGATTCAATTAGACTTGTTTGAATGTGTTTTACTTTCATTTGATTCAATTAGCTTTGTTTGGATGTGTTTGACTTTAATTTGATTCAATTAGCTTTATAGAATGCATTTGACTTTCACTTGATTCAAATAGCTTTGTCTGAATGTGTTTGACTTTCATTTGATTTAATTAGATTTTTTTAGATGTTTTTGACTTTCGTTTGATTCAATTAGCTTTGTTGAATGCATTTGACTTTCATTTGATTCAAAAAGCTCTGTTTGAATGTGTTTGACTTACATTTGATTCAATTAGCTTTGTTTGAATGTGTTTGACTTTCATTTGATTCAATTAGCTTTCTTAAATGCATTTGACCTTCATTTGATTCAATAAGCTCTTTTTGAATTTGTTTGACTTTCATTTGATTCAATTGGCTTTGTTCGAATGTTTTCGACTTTCATTTGATACAATTAGCTTTAATGAATGCATTTGACTTTCATTTGATTCAGAAAGCTTTGTTTGATTGTGTTTGACTCACATTTGATCCAATTAGCTTTGTTTCAATGTGTTTGACTTTCATTTGATTCAATTAGCTTTGTAGATTACATTTGACCGTCATTTGATTCAAAAAGCTCTTTTTCAATGTCTTTGACTTTCATTTGATTCAATTAGGTCTGTTTGAATGTGTTTGACTTTCATTTGATTCAATTAGGTTTGTTTGAATGTGTTTGACTTTCATTTGATTCAATTTGCTTTGTTCGAATGTTTTTTACTTTCATTTGATTCAATTAGATTTGTAGAATACATTTGACTTTCATTTGATTCAAATAGCTTTGTCTGAATGTGTTTGACTTTCATTTGATTGAATTAGATTTTTTTGATGTTTTTGACTTTCGTTAGATTTAATTAGCTTTGTTGAATGCATTTGACTTTAATTTGATTCAAAAAGCTCTGTTTGAATGTGTTTGACTTACATTTGATTCTGTTAGGTTTGTTTGAATGTGTTTAACTTTCATTTGATTCAATTAGCTTTGTAGATTGCATTTGACTTTCATTTAACTCAAATAGCTTTGTTGAATGTGTTTGACTTTCATTTGATTCAAACAGCTTTGTCTGAATGTGTTTGACTTTCATTTGATTTAATTAGATTTTTTAGATGTTTTTTACTTTCATTTGATTCAATTAGCTTTGTTGAATGCATTTGACTTTCATTTGATTCAAAAAGCTCTGTTTGAATGTGTTTGACTTACATTTGATTCAATTAGCTTTGTTTGGATGTGTTTGACTTTCATTTGATTCAATTAGCTCTGTTTGAATATCTTTGACTTTCATTTGATTCAATTAGGTTTGTTTGAATGTGTTTTACTTTCATTTGATTCAATTAGCTTTGTTTGAATGTGTTTAACTTTCATTTGATTCAATTAGCTTTGTTTGAATGTGTTTGACTTTCATTTGATTCAATTAGCTTTATGGATTGCCTTTGACTTTCATTTGATTCAAATAGTTTTGTTTGAACGTGTTTGACCTTTTATTGATTTAATTTGAATTTCTTAGATGTTTTTACTTTCATTTGATTCAATTAGATTTGTAGAATGCATTTGAATTTCATTTGATTCAAATAGCTTTGTCTAAATGTGTTTGACTTTCATTTGATTTAATTAGATTTTTTTAGATGTTTTTGACTTTCGTTTGATTCAATTAGCTTTGTTAAATGCATTTGACTTTAATTTGATTCAAAAAGCTCTATTTGAATGTGTTTGACTTACATTTGATCTAATCAGCTGTGTTTGAATGTGTTTGACTTTCATTTGATTCAATTAGCTTTGTTTGAATGTGTTTGACTTTCATTTGATTTAATTAGGTTTGTTTGAATGTGTTTGACTTTCATTTGATTCAATTGGCTTTGTAGAAAGCATTTGACTTTCAATAGCTTTGTTTGAATGCATTTGACTTTTATTTGATTTAAATAGCTTTGCTTGAATGTGCTTGACTTTCATTTGATTTAATGAGGTTTTTTTAGATGTTTTTTACTTTCATTTGATTCAATTAGCTTTGTTGAATGCATTTGACTTTCAATTGATTCAAAATGCTCTGTTTGAATGTGTTTGACTTACATTTGATCCAATGAGCTTTGTTTCAATGTGTTTGACTTTCATTTGATTCAATTAGCTTTGTAGATTGCATTTGACCGTCATTTGATTCAAAAAGCTCTTTTTGAATGTGTTTGACTTTCATTTGATTCAATTAGGTCTGTTTGAATGTGTTTGACTTTCATTTAATTCAATTAGGTTTGTTTGAATGTGTTTGACTTTCATTTGATTCAATTGGCTTTGTTGGAATGTTTTTGACTTTGATTTGATTCAATTAGCTTTGTAGAATGCATTTGACTTTCATTTGATTCAAATAGTTTAGTTTGAATGTGTTTGACTTTCACTCGATTCATTTGGCTTTGTTCGAGTTTTTTTTACTTTCATTTGATTCAATAAGTTTTGTAGAATGCATTTTAGATTCCAATAGCTTTGTTTGAATGTGTTTGACTTTCATTTGATTTAATTAGGTTTTTTTAGATGTTTTTGACTTTCATTTGATTCATTTAGTTTTGTTTGAATGTGTTTGACTTTCATTTGATTTAATTAGCTTTGTAGATTGCATTTGATTCATTTGATTCAAAAAGCTCTTTTTGAATGTGTTTGACTTTCATTTGATTCAATTAGACTTGTTTGAATGTGTTTTACTTTCATTTGATTCAAATAGCTTTGTTTGGATGTGTTTGACTTTCATTTGATTCAATTAGCTTTATAAAATGCATTTGACTTTCACTTGATTCAAATAGTTTTGTTTGAATGTGTTTGACCTTTTATTGATTTAATTTGAATTTTTTAGATGGTTTTTACTTTCATTTGAGTCAATTAGATTTGTAGAATGCATTTGACTTTCATTTGATTCAAATAGCTTTGTCTGAATGTGTTTGACTTTCATTTGATTTAATTAGATTTTTTTAGATGTTTTTGACTTTCGTTTGATTCAATTAGCTTTGTTGAATGCATTTGACTTTCATTTGATTCAAAAAGCTTTGTTTGAATGTGTTTGACTTACATTTGATTCAATTAGCTTTGTTTGAATCTGTTTGACTTTCATTTGATTAAATTAGCTTTATAGATTGCCTTTGACTTTCATTTGATTCAAATAGTTTTGTTTGAATGTGTTTAACCTTTTATTGATTTAATTTGAATTTTTTAGATGTTTTTACTTTCATTTGATTCAATTAGATTTGTAGAATGCATTTGAATTTCATTTGATTCAAATAACTTTGTCTGAATGTGTTTGACTTTCATTTGATTTAATTAGATTTTTTTAGATGTTTTTGACTTTCGTTTGAGTCAATTAGCTTTGTTGAATGCATTTGACTTTAATTTGATTCAAAAAGCTCTGTTTGAATGTGTTTGACTTACATTTGATCTAATCAGCTTTGTTTGAATGTGTTTGACTTTCATTTGATTCAATTAGCTTTGTTTGAATGTGTTTGACTTTCTTTTGATTTAATTAGATTTGTTTTAATGTGTTTGACTTTCATATGATTCAATTGGCTTTGTAGAAAGCATTTGACTTTCAATAGCTTTGTTTGAATGCATTTGACTTTTATTTGATTAAAATAGATTTGCTTGAATGTGTTTGACTTTCATTTGATTTAATTAGGTTTTTTTTAGATGTTTTTTACTTTCATTTGATTCAATTAGCTTTGTTGAATGCATTTGACTTTCAATTGATTCAAAATGCTCTGTTTGAATGTGTTTGACTTACATTTGATCCAATGAGCTTTGTTTCAATGTGTTTGACTTTCATTTGATTCAATTAGCTTTGTAGATTGCATTTGACCGTCATTTGATTCAAAAAGCTCTTTTTGAATGTGTTTGACTTTCATTTGATTCAATTAGGTCTGTTTGAATGTGTTTGACTTTCATTTGATTCAATTAGGTTTGTTTGAATGTGTTTGACTTTCATTTGATTCAATTGGCTTTGTTGGAATGTTTTTGACTTTGATTTGATTCAATTAGCTTTGTAGAATGCATTTGACTTTCATTTGATTCAAATAGTTTAGTTTGAATGTGTTTGACTTTCACTCGATTCATTTGGCTTTGTTCGAGTTTTTTTTACTTTCATTTGATTCAATAAGTTTTGTAGAATGCATTTTAGATTCCAATAGCTTTGTTTGAATGTGTTTGACTTTCATTTGATTTATTTAGGTTTTTTTAGATGTTTTTGACTTTCATTTGATTCATTTAGTTTTGTTTGAATGTGTTTGACTTTCATTTGATTTAATTAGCTTTGTAGATTGCTTTTGATTCATTTGATTCAAAAAGCTCTTTTTAAATGTGTTTGACTTTCATTTGATTCAATTAGACTTGTTTGAATGTGTTTTACTTTCATTTGATTCAAATAGCTTTGTTTGGATGTGTTTGACTTTCATTTGATTCAATTAGCTTTATAAAATGCATTTGACTTTCACTTGATTCAAATAGTTTTGTTTGAATGTGTTTGACCTTTTATTGATTTAATTTGAATTTTTTAGATGGTTTTTACTTTCATTTGAGTCAATTAGATTTGTAGAATGCATTTGACTTTCATTTGATTCAAATAGCTTTGTCTGAATGTGTTTGACTTTCATTTGATTTAATTAGATTTTTTTAGATGTTTTTGACTTTCGTTTGATTCAATTAGCTTTGTTGAATGCATTTGACTTTCATTTGATTCAAAAAGCTTTGTTTGAATGTGTTTGACTTACATTTGATTCAATTAGCTTTGTTTGAATCTGTTTGACTTTCATTTGATTAAATTAGCTTTATAGATTGCCTTTGACTTTCATTTGATTCAAATAGTTTTGTTTGAATGTGTTTAACCTTTTATTGATTTAATTTGAATTTTTTAGATGTTTTTACTTTCATTTGATTCAATTAGATTTGTAGAATGCATTTGAATTTCATTTGATTCAAATAGCTTTGTCTGTATGTGTTTGACTTTCATTTGATTTAATTAGATTTTTTTAGATGTTTTTGACTTTCGTTTGAGTCAATTAGCTTTGTTGAATGCATTTGACTTTAATTTGATTCAAAAAGCTCTGTTTGAATGTGTTTGACTTACATTTGATCTAATCAGCTTTGTTTGAATGTGTTTGACTTTCATTTGATTCAATTAGCTTTGTTTGAATGTGTTTGACTTTCTTTTGATTTAATTAGATTTGTTTTAATGTGTTTGACTTTCATATGATTCAATTGGCTTTGTAGAAAGCATTTGACTTTCAATAGCTTTGTTTGAATGCATTTGACTTTTATTTGATTAAAATAGATTTGCTTGAATGTGTTTGACTTTCATTTGATTTAATTAGGTTTTTTTAGATGTTTTTTACTTTCATTTGATTCAATTAGCTTTGTTGAATGCATTTGACTTTTAATTGATTGAAAATGCTCTATTTGAATGTGTTTGACTTACATTTGATCCAATTAGCTTTGTTTCAATGTGTTTGACTTTCATTTGATTCAATTAGCTTTGTAGATTGCATTTGACCGTCATTTGATTCAAAAAGCTCTTTTTGAATGTCTTTGACTTTCATTTGATTCAATTAGGTCTGGTTGAATGTGTTTGACTTTCATTTGATTTAATTAGGTTTGTTTGAATGTGTTTGACTTTCATTTGATTCAATTGGCTTTGTTCGAATGTTTTTTACTTTCATTTGATTCAATTAGATTTGTAGAATACATTTGACTTTCACTTGATCCAAATAGCTTTGTCTGAATGTGTTTGACTTTCTTTTGATTTCATAAGATTTTTTTAGATGTTTTTGACTTTCATTTGATTCAATGAGCTTTGTTGAATGCATTTGACTTTCATTTGATTCAAAAAGCTCTGTTTGAATGTATTTGACTTACATTTGATTCTATTAGGTTTGTTTGAATGTGTTTAACTTTCATTAGATTCAATTAGCTTTGTTTGAATGTGTTTTACTTTCATTTGATTCAATTAGCTTTGTTTGAATGTGTTTGACATTCATTTGATTCAATTGGCTTTGTTGGAATGTTTTTGACTTTTATTTGATTCAATTAGCTTTGTAGAATGCATTTGACTTTCATTTGATTCAAATAGTTTAGTTTGAATGTGTTTGACTTTCATTGGATTCATTTGGCTTTGTTCGAATGTTTTTTACTTTCATTTGATTCAATAAGCTTTGTAGAATGCATTTGACTTTCATTAGATTCCAATAGCTTTGTTTGAATGTGTTTGACTTTCATTTGATTTAATTAGGTTTTTTTAGATGTTTTTGACTTTCATTTGATTCATTTAGTTTTGTTTGAATGTGTGTGAATTTCTTTTGATTTAATTAGCTTTGTAGATTGCATTTGACCTTCATTTGATTCAAAAAGCTCTTTTTGAATGTGTTTGACTTTCATTTGATTCAATTAGCTCTGTTTGAATGTGTTTGAATTTCATTTGATTCAATTAGACTTGTTTGAATGTGTTTTACTTTCATTTGATACAATTAGCTTTGTTTGGATGTGTTTGACTTTAATTTGATTCAATTAGCTTTATAGAATGCATTTGACTTTCACTTGATTCAAATAGCTTTGTCTGAATGTGTTTGACTTTCATTTGATTTAATTAGATTTTTTTAGATGTTTTTGACTTTCGTTTGATTCAATTAGCTTTGTTGAATGCATTTGACTTTCATTTGATTCAAAAAGCTCTGTTTGAATGTGTTTGACTTACATTTGATTCAATTAGCTTTGTTTGAATGTGTTTGACTTTCATTTGATTCAATTAGCTTTCTTAAATGCATTTGACCTTCATTTGATTCAAAAAGCTCTTTTTGAATTTGTTTGACTTTCATTTGATTCAATTGGCTTTGTTCGAATGTTTTCGACTTTCATTTTATTCAATTAGCTTTGATGAATGCATTTGACTTTCATTTGATTCAGAAAGCTCTGTTTGAATGTGTTTGACTCAAATTTGATCTAATTAGCTTTTTTTCAATGTGTTTGACTTTCATTTGATTCAATTAGCTTTGTAAATTGCATTTGACCGTCATTTGATTCAAAAAGCTCTTTTTGAATGTGTTTGACTTTCATTTGATTCAATTAGGTCTGTTTGAATGTGTTTGACTTTCATTTGATTCAATTAGGTTTGTTTGAATGTGTTTGACTTTCATTTGATTCAATTGGCTTTGTTCGAATGTTTTTTACTTTCATTTGATTCAATTAAATTTGTAGAATACATTTGACTTTCATTTGATTCAAATATCTTTGTCTGAATGTGTTTGACTTTCATTTGATTTAATTATATTTTTTTAGATGTTTTTGACTTTCATTTGATTCAATGAGCTTTGTTGAATGCATTTGACTTTCATTTGATTCAAAAAGCTCTGTTTGAATGTATTTGGCTTACATTTGATTCATTTAGGTTTGTTTGAATGTGTTTAACTTTCATTTGATTCAATTAGCTTTGTAGATTGCATTTGACTTTCATTTAATTCAAATAGCTTTGTTGAATGTGTTTGACTTTCATTTGATTCAAACAGCTTTGTCTGAATGTGTTTGACTTTCATTTGATTTAATTAGATTTTTTAGATGTTTTTTACTTTCATTTGATTCAATTAGCTTTGTTGAATGCATTTGACTTTCATTTGATTCAAAAAGCTCTGTTTGAATGTGTTTGACTTACATTTGATTCAATTAGCTTTGTAGGGATGTGGTTGACTTTCATTTGATTCAATTAGGTCTGTTTGAATATCTTTGACTTTCATTTGATTCAATTAGGTTTGTTTGAATGTGTTTTACTTTCATTTGATTCAATTAGCTTTGTTTGAATGTGTTTGACTTTCATTTGATTCAATTAGCTTTGTTTGAATGTGTTTGACTTTCATTTGATTCAATTAGCTTTATAGATTGCCTTTGACTTTCATTTGATTCAAATAGTTTTGTTTGAATGTGTTTAACCTTTTATTGATTTAAATTTGAATTTTTTAGATGTTTTTACTTTCATTTGATTCAATTAGATTTGTAGAATGCATTTAAATTTCATTTGATTCAAATAGCTTTGTCTGAATGTGTTTGACTTTCATTTGATTTAATTAGATTTTTTTAGATGTTTTTGACTTTCGTTTGATTCAATTAGCTTTGTTGAATGCATTTGACTTTAATTTGATTCAAAAAGCTCTGTTTGAATGTGTTTGACTTACATTTGATCTAATCAGCTTTGTTTGAATGTGTTTGACTTTCATTTGATTCAATTAGCTTTGTTTGAATGTGTTTGACTTTCTTTTGATTTAATTAGATTTGTTTGAATGTGTTTGACTTTCATTTGATTCAATTGGCTTTGTAGAAAGCATTTGACTTTCAATAGCTTTGTTTGAATGCATTTGACTTTTATTTGATTTAAATAGATTTGCTTGAATGTGTTTGACTTGCATTTGATTTAATTAGGTTATTTTAGATGTTTTTTACTTTCATTTGATTCAATTAGCTTTGTTGAATGCATTTGACTTTTAATTGATTCAAAATGCTCTATTTGAATGTGTTTGACTTACATTTGATCCAATTAGCTTTGTTTCAATGTGTTTGACTTTCATTTGATTCAATTAGCTTTGTAGATTGCATTTGACCGTCATTTGATTCAAAAAGCTCTTTTTGAATGTCTTTGACTTTCATTTGATTCAATTAGGTCTGTTTGAATGTGTTTGACTTTCATTTGATTCAATTAGGTTTGTAGAATACATTTGACTTTCATTTGATCCAAATAGCTTTGTCTGAATGTGTTTGACTTTCGTTTGATTTAATAAGATTTTTTTAGATGTTTTTGACTTTCATTTGATTCAATGAGCTTTGTTGAATGCATTTGACTTTCATTTGATTCAAAAAGCTCTGTTTGAATGTATTTGACTTACATTTGATTCTGTTAGGTTTGTTTGAATGTGTTTAACTTTCATTTGATTCAATTAGCTTTGTAGATTGCATTTGACTTTCATTTAACTCAAATAGCTTTGTTGAATGTGTTTGACTTTCATTTGATTCAAACAGCTTTGTCTGAATGTGTTTGACTTTCATTTGATTTAATTAGATTTTTTAGATACTTTTTACTTTCATTTGATTCAATTAACTTTGTTGAATGCATTTGACTTTCATTTGATTCAAAAAGCTCTGTTTGAATGTGTTTGACTTACATTTGATTCAATTAGCTTTGTTTGAATGTGTTTGACTTTCATTTGATTCAATTAGCTTTCTTAAATGCATTTGACCTTCATTTGATTCAAAAAGCTCTTTTTGAATTTGTTTGACTTTCATTTGATTCAATTGGCTTTGTTCGAATGTTTTCGACTTTCATTTGATTCAATTAGCTTTGATGAATGCATTTGACTTTCATTTGATTCAGATAGCTCTGTTTGAATGTGTTTGACTCACATTTGATCTAATTAGCTTTGTTTCAATGTGTTTGACTTTCATTTGATTCAATTAGCTTTGTAAATTGCATTTGACCGTCATTTGATTCAAAAAGCTCTTTTTGAATGTGTTTGACTTTCATTTGATTCAATTAGGTCTGTTTGAATGTGTTTGACTTTCATTTGATTCAATTAGGTTTGTTTGAATGTGTTTGACTTTCATTTGATTCAATTGGCTTTGTTCGAATGTTTTTTACTTTCATTTGATTCAATTAGATTTGTAGAATACATTTGATTTTCATTTTATTCAAATAGCTTTGTGTGAATGTGTTTGACTTTCATTTGATTTAATTAGATTTTTTTAGATGTTTTTGACTTTCATTTGATTCAATGAGCTTTGTTGAATGCATTTGACTTTCATTTGATTCAAAAAGCTCTGTTTGAATGTATTTGACTTACATTTGATTCATTTAGGTTTGTTTGAATGTGTTTAACTTTCATTTGATTCAATTAGCTTTGTAGATTGCATTTGACTTTCATTTAACTCAAATAGCTTTGTTGAATGTGTTTGACTTTCATTTTATTCAAAAAGATTTTTGTCTGAATGTGTTTGACTTTCATTTGATTTAATTAGATTTTTTAGATGTTTTTTACTTTCATTTGATTCAATTAGCTTTGTTGAATGCATTTGACTTTCATTTGATTCAAAAAGCTCTGTTTGAATGTATTTGACTTACATTTGATTCATTTAGGTTTGTTTGAATGTGTTTAACTTTCATTTGATTCAATTAGCTTTGTAGATTGCATTTGACTTTCATTTAACTCAAATAGCTTTGTTGAATGTGTTTGACTTTCATTTGATTCAAAAAGATTTTTGTCTGAATGTGTTTGACTTTCATTTGATTTAATTAGATTTTTTAGATGTTTTTTACTTTCATTTGATTCAATTAGCTTTGTTGAATGCATTTGACTTTCATTTGATTCAAAAAGCTCTGTTTGAATGTGTTTGACTTATATTTGATTCAATTAGCTTTGTTTGAATGTGTTTGACTTTCATTTGATTCAATTAGCTTTCTTAAATGCATTTGACCTTTATTTGATTCAAAAAGCTCTTTTTGAATTTGTTTGACTTTCATTTGATTCAATTGGCTTTGTTCGAATGTTTTCGACTTTCATTTGATTCAATTAGCTTTGATGAATGCATTTGACTTTCATTTGATTCAGAAAGCTCTGTTTGAATGTGTTTGACTCACATTTGATCTAATTAGCTTTGTTTCAATGTGTTTGACTTTCATTTGATTCAATTAGCTTTGTAAATTGCATTTGACCGTCATTTGATTCAAAAAGCTCTTTTTGAATGTGTTTGACTTTCATTTGATTCAATTAGGTCTGTTTGAATGTGTTTGACTTTCATTTGATTCAATTAGGTTTGTTTGAATGTGTTTGACTTTCATTTGATTCAATTGGCTTTGTTGGAATGTTTTTGACTTTCATTTGATTTAATTAGCTTTGTAGAATGCATTTGACTTTCATTTGATTCAAATAGTTTAGTTTGAATGTGTTTGACTTTCATTTGATTCATTTGGCTTTGTTCGAATTTTTTTTACTTTCATTCGATTCAATAAGTTTTGTAAAATGCATTTTAGATTCCAATAGCTTTGTTTGAATGTGTTTGACTTTCATTTGATTTAATTAGGTTTTTTTAGATGTTTTTGACTTTCATTTGATTCATTTAGTTTTGTTTGAATGTGTTTGACTTTCATATGATTTAATTAGCTCTGTTTGAATTTCATTTGATTCAATTAGACTTGTTTGAATGTGTTTTACTTTCATTTGATTCAATTAGCTTTGTTTGGATGTGTTTGACTTTTATTTGATTCAATTAGCTTTATAGAATGCATTTGAATTTCACTTGATTCAAATAGTTTTGTTTGAATGTGTTTGACCTTTTATTGATTTAATTTGAATTTTTTAGATGGTTTTTACTTTCATTTGAGTCAATTAGATTTGTAGAATGCATTTGACTTTCATTTGATTCAAATAGCTTTGTCTGAATGTGTTTGACTTTCATTTGATTTAATTAGATTTTTTTAGATGTTTTTGACTTTCGTTTGATTCAATTAGCTTTGTTGAATGCATTTGACTTTCATTTGATTCAAAAAGCTCTGTTTGAATGTGTTTGACTTACATTTGATTCAATTAGCTTTGTTTGAATGTGTTTGACTTTCATTTGATTCAATTTGCTTTCTTAAATGCATTTGACCTTCATTTGATTCAAAAAGCTCTTTTTGAATTTGTTTGACTTTCATTTGATTCAATTGGCTTTGTTCGAATGTTTTCGACTTTCATTTGATTCAATTAGCTTTGATGAATGCATTTGACTTTGATTTGATTCAAAAAGCTCTGTTTGAATGTGTTTGACTCACATTTGATCCAATGAGCTTTGTTTCAATGTGTTTGACTTTCATTTGATTCAATTAGCTTTGTAGATTGCATTTGACCGTCATTTGATTCAAAAAAGCTCTTTTTGAATGTGTTTGACTTTCATTTTATTCAATTAGGTCTGTTTGAATGTGTTTGACTTTCATTTGTATCAATTAGACTTGTTTGAATGTGTTTTACTTTCATTTGATTCAATTAGCTTTGTTTGAATGTGTTTGACTTTCATTTGATTCAATTTGCTTTCTTAAATGCATTTGACCTTCATTTGATTCAAAAAGCTCTTTTTGAATTTGTTTGACTTTCATTTGATTCAATTGGCTTTCTTCGAATGTTTTCGACTTTCATTTGATTCAATTAGCTTTGATGAATGCATTTGACTTTCATTTGATTCAAAAAGCTCTGTTTGAATGTGTTTGACTCACATTTGATCCAATTAGCTTTGTTTCAATGTGTTTAACTTTCATTTGATTCAATTAGCTTTGTAGATTGCATTTGATCGTCATTTGATTCAAAAAGCTCTTTTTGAATGTGTTTGACTTTCATTTGTGATGCAAATCACGAAAGTCCTATTAGTCCTAGTCACAAATTTCATCCAAGTCCAAGCACAAGTCCAAGTTACGGTTCGCCCAAAGAAGTAATACTTGCGAAATCATTTGAAGACCAAACCTTGGATTCTTTTGCTGCCCATGGTCTGTTTGGTTTTAATCATGGATTTACTTGCTTAATTGCTCATTAAGCACGTTAATTGAAGCATTTTGAACAACCATTTCAGTTGGAGAGCCGTGGGAATGGAGAGGAACTCAAGGAGAAACTTCAATGCATGAATAATGAAGGAGGCGTGAATCAAGGGGGGGTTACAAATGCACCTCCAACGGTTTTCTTGCTGAATTCGTGGCTGTTTGCTTAGCTCATTTACATGCGTTTAATAAGGAAGTTAAGGGGCATATGAAGACCAAGAGGCTGCTACACTTAGACGTAATCTTAGGCTTAGTTTCATTTTCGTTGTTTAAAGCTTTAATAAATCAGTTTGCTTCTTTATGTAAAGCAATGATTGTTAGTTCTTTTAGTTGGTTATAAAAGGCATGTAATTATAGTTTGTAAGCAGATTTTGATCAATGAAAAAGAGCTTTTGCTTGAACTTAAAAACTGATTATTTGTTTGTGAAATAACCGGTTTTTGTACCAAGTTAGACTTGAAGAGATTGAGTGGTCAAGTGAGTAATCCTTCCATACAATTTGAACTTAGTAGGTTGAGTGAGAAATCCTTGCCTTCATATCCTTGTTTGTTAAGTGAGTAATCCTTACAAACCTACATTTTTTCCAACCCCAAAACCCACCTAAAATCCTACAAAAACGTACCTAAACACCAACCTTCTCTCAATCCTTTGCTTAAGCTTGATTCATTAACTTGTTTAAACTAATTTCATCTATTAGTTTTTATATCATTTGGCGCGTCAGGTAGGGGGAAAATTTTTCTGTCCAAATGGATCAAGCAAACCCAAATGAAACCCCTTGAGTTCAAAGACGTTGAGGAAGATGAACAAAAGTACAAGATTGCTAAGGTAAAGATAGCCAAGTATGCTGAAACTTGGTTGAAAGGAGTCCAAAGAAAACGAGAAAGCAATGGGAAAACTCGTATTTCTACATGGACCACGCTTAGGAAGAAACTTAGGGGACGTTTTGTGCCTTCTAATTACAAACAATCCATGTATGTTAAATGGAGTACCTTGCAACAAGGTAGTAGTAGTGTGGAGGAGTACATAAAAGAATTTGAGAAACTTTCCATTGTGCGCGAAATAGTGGAAAATGAAGAACTCAAATTAGGGAGGTTTATGGCTGGTTTGGATAAGGACATTTATGAGAAAGTAGAGGTGCAACCCAATCTGACCTTTGATGAAGCTTGTAAGCTTTCGGTGAAATTTGATAATCAAAGGAAGAAGAAGAAACATGCGAACTCTTTTAACCCAAAATTCAAACGTCCATTCAATCCATCAAAAGAAAACTCTTCCTTCCCAAATTCCACCAAAAGAAACCCAAGTTCCTTTGACCCAATAGAAAAAGGCAAAGCTGTTGCCAAAACCGGGGACTTAAGTGACATAGTGTGTTTTAAGTGTCATGGAAGAGGACACTATAAGAGGGATTGTCCTAATACTAGAGCTTTAACCATGAGAGAGCTAAAAAATATGATGGCTCAACCTTTTAGCCTAGATGAGGAGTTAGAGGATGAAAATGTTGTTGAAAATGACCCTTTGGAATCTTATGATTCTAATGAAGAGGAGGAACAAGGTGATGATTGTTTCCCCGAAAAAAACAGCCTAGTCTTGAGGAGAGCTTTACAAATGCAAGTTGAGGTTGAAAGAAACCCTTTGCAAAGAGAGAATGTCTTTTTAACCAAATGCAAGGTTAATGGAGATGTTTGTGACTTAATTGTTGATAGTGGTAGTGAAGCAAATGTTGTGTCAAGTGACCTTGTAAAAAAACTTGATTTGAAAACCACTAGACACCCTACCCCTTACAAATTGAGTTGGCTTGATAAGAGTAAGAGTACGGGAGTTAGGAGACAATGCTTAGTAAAATTTCAAATTGGTTCTTATGTTGATGAGATTTTGTGTGATGTCATTCCTATGGATGCATGTCACGTTTTATTAGGAAGACCATGGCAAAGTGATAGAAAATCAATCCATGATGGTCTAACTAATACCTATACTATCACCCACCAAGGCAGCAAGAAAGTGTTGCATCCCTTACCACCACAAAAAAAGATTCCCCAAACACAATTCCCACCACCACAAACACCACAAAAAGAGCCCAAAAGAAAGGAAATCTTGTTACTTTCTTTCAAAGAATTCGAAAAGACCTTAGAGAAGGAAGATGAGGTGTTTTTGCTGTTGTCTAAGGAGGAGCATGAAGGGTTTGTTCAACAAAACCCTAGGTTGGCCGAATTAGTCAAAGCTTATGAGGATGTTTTTCCTAATGAGTTACCTTTAGGATTACCTCCCATTCGTGGGATAGAACATCAAATTGACCTAATTCCGGGAGCACCCCTTCCTAACAAACCACCTTATAGATGTAATCCCATGGAAACTAAAGAGTTGCAAAAACAAATTGAGGAGTTGATGCAAATGGGTTATGTGAGAGAGTCTATGAGTCCTTGTGCTGTTCCTACTTTGTTAGTGCCAAAAAAAGATGGAACATGGAGGATGTGTATTGATAGTAGGGCTGTGAACAATATAACCATTAAGTATAGGTTTCCCATACCTAGGCTTGATGATATGTTGGATGAGTTGAGTGAGGCTAGAGTGTTTTCAAAAAATTGATTTGAGAAGTGGGTATCACCAAATTCGTATGAGGGAGGGTGATGAGTGGAAAACAGCTTTTAAAACCAAGCATGGGTTGTATGAATGGCTTGTTATGCCATTTGGTTTAACAAATGCCCCAAGTACTTTCATGAGGCTTATGAATGAGATGTTGAGACCTTTTTTGGGGAGGTTTGTAGTTGTTTACTTAGATGATATTCTCATCTATAGTACAAATGAGGAAGATCATTTGAGGCACTTGGAAGAAATCTTTAGAACCTTGAGGGAGAAAAAATTGTATGGGAAGTTGGAGAAGTGTCATTTTTTGCTAACAGAAATTGTTTTTCTTGGTTACATTGTTTCAGGTGATGGAATCAAGGTGGATCCAAGCAAAATAGAAGCCATTGCTTCGTGGCCTATCCCAAAAACCATAACTGAAGTTCGTTCATTTCATGGACTAACCTCTTTCTATAGAAGGTTCATTAAGAACTTTAGTACCCTCATGGCTCCTATCACCGAGTGTACAAAGAAAGGAACCTTCCAATGGAACCCTCAAGCCCAAGAGGCGTTTGAACTAGTGAAAAAAAAGATGTGTGACGCACCTGTTTTAGCCTTACCTGATTTCATGAAACCCTTTGAAGTTGAGTGTGATGCAAGTAGGAAGGGAATAGGGGCTGTCCTAATCCATGAAAAAAAACCCATTGCCTACTTTAGTGAGAAATTGAGCCAAGGGAAATTGAACTATTCCACTTATGACAAAGAATTTTATGCCATGGTTCGAGCCTTAGATCATTGGTCACATTATTTGAGGCCACAACCATTCATCTTGCATTCGGATCATGAGTCTTTGAGGTTCATACAAGGCCAAAAAAAATTGAATGCTAGGCATGCTAAGTGGGTAGAATTCCTTCAATCCTTCAATTTTGCTACGAAGTATAAACAAGGAAAAGCCAACATTGTGGCTGATGCTTTGTCAAGGAGGCATACCCTACTTGGAATCATGGAAGCTAAGGTCCTTGGTTTTGAGATCATGAAGGAATCTTACAAGGATGATCTTGAACTTATGGAGATCATTGAGGCGTGCAAGCATGGAGTTAATGGACAATTCGTGATGGTGGATGGTTTTCTTTTCAAAGGAAACAAACTTTGTGTTCCTAAAGGGGCAATTCGTGACTTATTGATAAGGGAAGCTCATGGAGGAGGCCTTGCTGGTCATATGGGTATTCAAAAGACCCTAGAGATCTTGCAAAGTCACTTTTATTGGCCTAAGATGCTAGCTAACGTGCACCAAATCCTAGCTAGATGTTCTACTTGTCAAAGGGCTAAAATGACCTTTCATAGAGGTGAATACAAGCCTTTGCCAATTCCCGAAAGACCTTGGGAGGATTTGAGTATGGATTTCATCATGGTCTTGCCTAGAACAGCTCGTGGAAAAGATTCAATCATGGTGGTTGTTGATCGATTTTCGAAGATGGCCCATTTAATTGCTTGTAAAAAGGTGGATGATGCTTATAACGTGGCTCAACTTTTTTTCAAGGAGGTGGCTAAGTTACATGGTTTGCCTAGAACCATTGTTTCAGATCGTGATACAAAGTTTGTGAGCCATTTTTGGAAGTCATTATGGAGGCTCGTGGGTACCAAGCTACTTTTCTCAACTAGCCATCATCCACAAACGGATGGTCAAACTGAGGTGGTGAATAGAGTTCTTGGAACATTGCTTCGTGCCTTAGTGAACAAAGGAGGGAAAGATTGGGATCTAAAGCTAGCTCATGCTGAATTTGCTTACAATAGAACTCCAAGTAAAACCACGAAATACTCACCATTCGAAATTGTTTATGGGGTCAATCCTTATGTTCCTATTGATTACATTGCAATTCCTAAGGACAAATTTGTTCATGGGACAGCCAAGGAGCATGTTGAGTTCATGATGAATGTTCATAAAGAAGTTAGGAAGAACATTGAGAAAGCTAACGAGTCCTACAAGAAGCAAGCAAACAAACACTTGAGCAATGTGAGAAAATTCGAAGTGGGTGATCTTGTTTGGATTTTTCTTCGAAAAGAAAGGTTCCCTAAGCAACGAAAGCACAAGTTGATGCCAAGGGCAGAGGGTCCTTTTCAAATCATGGAAAGGATTAATGATAATGCATACAAAGTTGATCTTGGAGGGCAATTTGGAGTTTCATCAACTTTCAATATTGGTGACCTAGCTCCTTATTTAGAAGATGACGAGTTGAGGACAACTCCTTTCGAAGAAGGGGAGGATGATACAAATCACGAAAGTCCTATTAGTCCTAGTCACAATTTTCATCCAAGTCCAAGCACAAGTCCAAGTTACGGTTCATCCAAAGAAGTGATACTTGCGAAATCATTTGAAGACCAAACCTTGGGTTCTTTTGCTGCCCATGGTCCGTTTGGTTTTAATCATGGATTTAATTGCTTAATTGCTCATTAAGCACGTTAATTGAAGCATTTTGAACAGCCATTTCAGTTGAGAGGAACTCAAGGAGAAACTTCAATGCATGAATAATGAAAGGGGCGTGAATCAAGGGGGGGGTTACAAATGCACCTCCAACGGTTTTCTTGCTGAATTTGTGGCTGTTTGCTTAGCTCATTTACATGCGTTTAATAAGGACGTTAAGGGGCTTATGAAGACTAAAAGGCTGCTGCACTTAGACGTACTTTAGGCTTAGTTTCATTTTCGTTGTTTAAAGCTTTAATAAATCAGTTTGCTTCTTTAAGTTAAGCAATGATTGTTAGTTCTTTTAGTTGCTTATAAAAGGCATGTAATTGTAGTTTGTAATCAGATTTTGATCAATGAAAAAGAGCTTTTGCTTGAACTTAAAAACTGATTATTTGTTTGTGAAATAACCGGTTTTTGTACCAAGTTAGACTTGAAGAGATTGAGTGGTCAAGTGAGTAATCCTTCCATACAATTTGAACTTAGTTGGTTGAGTGAGAAATCCTTCCCTTCATATCCTTGTTTGTTAAGTGAGTAATCCTTACAAACCTACACCTAAATTTTACATAAACGTACCTAAACACCAACCTAAAATCAATCCTTTGCTTAAGCTTGATTCATTAACTTGTTTAAACTAATTTCATCTATTAGTTTTTACATCATTTTTATAGATGTTTTTGACTTTTGTTTGATTCAGTTAGCTTTGTTGAATGCATTTGACTTTAATTCGATTCAAAAAGCTCTGTTTGAATGTGTTTGACTTTCATTTGATTCAATTAGCTTTGTTTGAATGTGTTTGACTTTCATTTGATTTAATTAGGTTTGTTTGAATGTGTTTGACTTTCATTTGATTCAATTGGCTTTGTAGAAAGCATTTCACTTTCAATAGCTTTGTTTGAATGCATTTGACTTTTATTTGATTTAAATAGCTTTGCTTGAATGTGTTTGACTTTCATTTGATTTAATTAGGTTTTTTTAGATGTTTTTTACTTTCATTTGCTTCAATTAGCTTTGTTGAATGCATTTGACTTTCAATTGATTCAAAATTCTCTGTTTGAATGTGTTTGACTTACATTTGATCCAATTAGCTTTGTTTCAATGTGTTTGACTTTCATTTGATTCAATTAGCTTTGTAGATTGCATTTGACCGTCATTTGATTCAAAAAGCTCTTTTTGAATGTGTTTGACTTTCATTTGATTCAATTAGGTCTGTTTGCATGTGTTTGACTTTCATTTGATTCAATTAGGTTTGTTTGAATGTGTTTGACTTTCATTTGATTCAATTGGCTTTGTTGGAATGTTTTTGACATTCATTTGATTCAATTAGCTTTGTAGAATGCATTTGACTTTCACTTGATTCAAATAGTTTAGTTTGAATGTGTTTGACTTTCATTGGATTCATTTGGCTTTGTTCGAATGTTTTTTACTTTCATTTGATTCAATAAGCTTTGTAGAATGCATTTGATTTTCATTAGATTCCAATAGCTTTGTTTGAATGTGTTTGACTTTCATTTGATTTAATTAGGTTTTTTTTTAGATGTTTTTGACTTTCATTTGATTCATTTAGTTTTGTTTGAATGTGTTTGACTTTCATTTGATTTAATTAGCTTTGTAGATTGCATTTGACCTTCATTTGATTCAAAAAGCACTTTTTGAATGTGTTTGACTTTCATTTGATTCAATTAGCTCTGTTTGAATGTGTTTGAATTTCATTTGATTCAATTAGACTTGTTTGAATGTGTTTTACTTTCATTTGATTCAATTAGCTTTGTTTGGATGTGTTTGACTTTAATTTGATTCAATTAGCTTTATAGAATGCATTTCACTTTCACTTGATTCAAATAGTTTTGTTTGAATGTGTTTGACCTTTTATTGATTTAATTTGAATTTTTTAGATGTTTTTTACTTTCATTTGAGTCAATTAGATTTGTAGAATGCATTTGACTTTCATTTGATTCAAATAGCTTTGTCTGAATGTGTTTGACTTTCATTTGATTTAATTAGATTTTTTTAGATGTTTTTGACTTTCGTTTGATTCAATTAGCTTTGTTGAATGCATTTGACGTTCATTTGATTCAAAAAGCTCTGTTTGAATGTGTTTGACTTACATTTGATTCAATTAGCTTTGTTTGACTGTGTTTGACTTTCATTTGATTCAATTAGCTTTCTTAAATGCATTTGACCTTCATTTGATTCAAAAAGCTCTTTTTGAATTTGTTTGACTTTCATTTGATTCAATTGACTTTCATTTGATTCAATTAGCTTTGATGAATGCATTTGACTTTCATTTGTGATCCAAAGTGGACATCTAATGAACCTGTTGCTTTAGTCTTAGAGACTTTTGGGTTTTTCCCATTCACAAAGAAGGGTGAAATTCTATGCTGCATTTCATGGGAAGATTGAAGATTGGTACACGGTTGGCTAGCATCACATTTTGGACACATTTCATGACTATTTTGGGCGTGTGGATCCTAGGCCATTTACTATCTATTATTAACTTATGTGCTAGTTAATGTTGCTGAAATAATGCCAAGAATCTAGCTCTTGGCTGGTTGTAATGGGGGGGTTATCAATAGGCTTTATTATGCTTTCATTACTTAGCTGAAATCAAGGCTTAAATCAAGGAGGAAACCATTGGCTGTTGGCCTTTCATTCTTGGACGGTTTCCTTGGCTTTTGGTGTGCTTTTGCTGCTCCTTTCCTCTATAAAAGGGAGAGCAAAACAGAAATTAAAAGGCAGTTTTGAGATTTGATAAAAAACCTTGTGTTTATAGCATTTTAACTTAGAGTTTGTCTCAAGTTCAAGTGTTCCCTTATTGCTTTGAGTGAGTCTTGAGTGATAAGCTTAGGAGAGATTGAGTGAGTCTTATCTCTGGCCTAAAACCCCAAAACTTTGAGTGTGTCCTTGAGTTTTGGCCCTTTTATCTTGTTCCATGATAACTGAGTATTCTAACTATAAGTATTTTTAAATCCATCAACCCATATTCGGGAGGGGGTATTTAGATTTACATCATCTGGTATCAGAGCCTAGTTAAGGGTTTTCTTAAAGAAAATCGAGTTTGAAGGCGTTTGGAGCAAAACGGCAGAATTCAATCAGTTTGGAGTTGCGGTTTGAGAAGGACATATCTCCTTCGTTTTCTGTCCAAATCGAGTTATTTCTTTTTTGAATCTGGATATTTTTTTGCGTAGAATACTCACAAAAATTTTCAGATATTTTGGAATCTTTCTGCTAATAAACTGGGCAGGTTTTTCGCAGCAGCGCAGAAAAGAGGCAAAACCTGGAAGGCAGAATTCAATTGAAGATTTCTCCCTCATCCGAAAAGCTTATGAGGAATTTCTTTTTTGCAAATTGGTTGTTTTGATCTGAATATTCTGAATTTGTAAGCCTTTGAGAGTCTAGAGGCAATTTTCGTTTTTCATTTTGTCTCTAATTTCGGCAGTTTTCATTGTACTTGTAATATCCAAGCAAAAATAGTGGAAATCATGTCTAGTGAGGAGCTTGCTAGAATGTTGCAAGTAATCACTGAAAAATTGGAGAATTTGGAGAAAAAAACAGAAGAGAGTGAAGTCTCTAGGGCACAACAAGATACTAGGATGGATGCCATATCTGATATGCTCCTTAAAGCCACTAGGAAAATAAATGAATTAGAGGAGGAGGATGAAAATAGTGGTAACAATTTTAGACAATTTGATGAAGATAGGGGTCTAAAAATTGATATGCATGAATTTGATGGAGGGCATGATTGTGAGGCTTTCTTAGATTGGGTTAGGCAAATTGAAACCGTTTTTGATTACAAGGGGTATGATGATAGGAAACGGTTCAAGTTGGCTGTCCTTAAACTCACTAAACTAGCTGCATTGTGGTATGAAAACCTCAAGTCAAATAGAAGAAGAGAAGGGAAAGATAAGATAGACTCGTGGGAAAAATTAAAAAAGAAAATGAGGGAAAAATGGGTAAGTAAAGAGTATGAACAAGATCAATACTTAAAATTAACCCACCTATCACAAGAAAACATGAGTGTGGAGGATTACATAAAAGAATTTGAAAGGTTAGGCTTGACTTGCGACTTGCAAGAAAAGGAGGCTTACAAAATTGCTAGATTTGTCAAGGGGTTGACCAAAGAAATTAATAGGAAAGTGGAAGTTACTCATTATGCCACTTTTAGTGATGTATGCAAACTAGCTTTGAAGTATGAGTCTCAACTTAAAGAAGAAAGGGAGAAAGAGAAGCCCAAAACTTCTTCTTTCAAGAATACTTCGAAATTTACTCCTTTCAACTCTAAAGGGAGTACTTTTCAAAGTAAAACCTTTTCACCTAGCTCATCAAAAGGGAAAGAAAAACAAGTATTTTCGCCTAGTGAGCTTTCAACTAGGAGAAAATGCTTCAAGTGTCATGGGAGAGGACATATTGCATCGGAATGTCCTAGTAAGAGTGTGTTAACAGCCTCTCAATGTGCTCTCATGGATGAGGAAGAAAAGGTCTATAACTTTGTGGCTCATGAGGAGGGTTGCGAGTTTGATGAAGAGTATGAGGAAGAGATTCAACCCAAAGATGAGTTCAACATGATGGTGGTTCGTAGAATCTTGTATAATGAACCCGAAATTGATCTTAAACAACGAAACAACTTGTTCCACACTAGATGCAAGATAGGAGAGAAGACTTGCAATGTGATTGTTGATAGTGGTGCCCAAACAGATGTTGTTTCATCCGAGGCTGTGAGTAAATTGAAGCTACCCACTAGAGACCATGGTGAACCTTACAAGCTCAATTGGTTGAATGATGGCACAAGCATTAGAGTCAAGAAGCAAGCATTGGTGTCTTATTCCATTGGAGGGTTCGAAGATGAGCGTTGGTGTGATATTCTTCCTATGGATGCGTGTCATTTGTTGCTTGGAAGACCGTGGCAGTTTGATCATGATTCGGAGCATAAAGGGAAAACTAATGTGTATATTGTAACTACCAAAAATGGTAGAAAAGTTAAGTTAGTGCCTTTACCTCCTAAAGTTGCTAAGAAAGAAAAAGAGAAAAGCAACTATCTTGTAACTTGTAATGAATATGAACGAATAATGAAAGAAATGGGGGGAGGGTATGCTTTGGTGGTAAGGACCAAAGATGATAATGGTACTACTTGTATTAACTCATCCATGCTAAATGAGTTATTAGAAGAGTACCAAGATGTGTTCCCCAATGACTTGCCCAAAGGCCTACCTCCAATTAGAGGCATTGAGCACGCCATTGACTTAATTCCAGGAGCACCTTTGCCCAACAAGGCTGCCTATAGGTGTAATGCGGAAGAGAGTAAGGAACTTGAAAAGCAAGTGAACGAATTACTTGAGAGAGGTTATGTGAAAGAAAGCCTTAGTCCTTGCGCGGTTCCAGCCCTCTTAGTACCAAAAAAAGATGGTACTTGGAGAATGTGTGTTGATAGTCGTTCCATTAACAATATAACGGTCAAATACCGTTTTCCTATGCCTCGATTGCAAGATATGTTAGATGAGTTGAGTGGTGCTTTAGTCTTTTCCAAAATAGATTTAAGGAGTGGGTATTATCAAATGAGAATTCGAGAGGGGGATGAGTGGAAGACGGCTTTTAAAACAAAACAAGGGGTGTATGAGTGGTTAGTGATGCCATTTGGGCTTTGCAACGCCCCAAGCTCCTTCATGAGATTGATGAATGAAGTTCTCCGTCCTTTTCTTAATGATTTTGTTGTTGTTTACTTAGATGACATTCTTGTGTATAGTAAAAACAATGATGATCATGTAATTCATTTGAGGAGATTGTTTGAAAAATTGAGGGAGGTGAAGTTGTATGGTAAGCTTGAAAAATGTGTATTCATGACTCCTAGTGTTGTATTCTTAGGATACATTGTAACAGGAGAGGGGGTTCATGTAGATCCGGAGAAGGTAAAAGCAGTCCAGTCTTGGTTGGCTCCAACCAATGTGCACGAAGTTAGAAGTTTTCATGGACTTGCCTCCTTCTATAGGCGGTTCATCAAAAACTTCTCTACCATCATGGCTCCAATCACCGAGTTGACCAAAAAGGGTGAGTTCGTATGGGAAGAAAATGCTCAACGAGCCTTTGAGAAGGTTAAACATATGCTTTGCAACGCTCCTATACTTGTGCTACCAGATTTCAACAAAGTGTTTGAGGTAGAGTGTGATGCAAGTGGGATTGGAATAGGTGCTGTTTTGATTCAAGAGAAGAAGCCCGTGAGTTACTTTAGTGAGAAGTTGAATGGGGCTAAGTTGAACTATTCCACTTATGACCGTGAGTTCTATGCCATAGTTAGAGCACTTGATCATTGGTCTCACTACCTTAGACCAAAACCATTTGTTCTTCATTCCGATCATGAGGCTCTGAAATTTATTCATGGGCAACAAAAACTCAACAAGAGACATGCTAAATGGGTGGAGTTTCTCCAATCATTTACCTTTAGCTCCAAGTACAAGGATGGAAAGAGTAATGTTGTGGCCGATGCATTGTCTCGTCAGAGCTACTTACTTTCCATGTGGATGCTAAGATCTTGGGTTTTGAACAACTCAAGGAATGTTACATAAATGATCCCGACTTTGCTAGCGAGATAGAGAATCCTACCAAAGAGTTTGTGAGACAAGATGGCTACCTCTTTAAAGGTAACAAGCTATGTGTTCCGAAGAGTGGGGTTAGGGAGTTATTAGTGAGAGAAGTGCATGGTGGAGGTTTAGCCGGTCATTTTGGGATACAAAAGACTCTTGATATTCTAGGTGAACACTTCTATTGGCCTAGAATGATCAAGGATGTTACTCATGTTGTGGAGAGATGTGCTACTTGTCAAAAGGCTAAGGGACACTTCACAAAGGGTCTTTATACTCCGTTGCCAGTTCCGGATGCTCCATGGGAAAGTGTTAGCATGGATTTCATTGTTGGATTGCCTCGCACTCAAAGGGGAAGAGATAGCATCATGGTTGTTGTAGATAGATTCTCTAAAATGGCACACTTTGTAGCTTGTAATAAAACTGATGATGCCGTGAAAGTGGCCGAGCTGTACTTCAAGGAAATTGTCAAACTCCATGGCATTCCTCGAAGTATAGTATCTGATAGGGACTCCAAATTCCTTAGTCACTTTTGGAGAACCCTATGGAAACTTGTGGGTACCAAGTTACTATTTAGTACCTCGCATCATCCCCAAACCGATGGGCAAACCGAGGTCACTAATAGAACTTTGGGTACTTTGTTACGAGGTCTTGTGAGCAAAACGCAAAAAGATTGGGACATGAAATTAGCCCATGCGGAGTTTGCTTACAATAGAGCTCATTCCCTAACTACTTCCCGTTCTCCATTTGAAGTAGTTTATGGAGTGAACCCATTTGTGCCGATTGATCTTGTTCCTATGGTTAAGAGTGACATGGTAGAGAAAGATGCTAAAAAGAGGGTGGAAACCTTTCAAAAAACCTGTGAGCAAGTGAAGAAAAGAATTGAGGAGATGAATAAAAAATACCAAGAGCGAGCCAATAAGAAACGCAAACAGCCTATTTTTCATCCCGGGGACTTGGTTTGGGTGCATTTGAGGAAGGAGAGGTTCCCTAAGCTTCGCAAAAACAAGCTTATGCCTCGTTCTGATGGTCCTTTTAAGGTTCTTGAGAGGGTGAACGATAGTGCTTACAAAATTGAGCTACCAGACAAATTGATGGGTGTTAGTGCGACTTTCAACGTAGGGGATTTATCACCATACTTTGATGATTCAAGTTTGAGGGCAAACTCTTTTGAAGAAGGGGGGAATGATCCAAAGTGGACATCTAATGAACCTGTTGCTTTAGTCTTAGAGACTCTTGGGTTTTTCCCATTCACAAAGAAGGGTGAAATTCTATGCTGCATTTCATGGGAAGATTGAAGATTGGTACACGGTTGGCTAGCATCACATTTTGGACGCATTTCATGACTATTTTGGGCGTGTGGATCCTAGGCCATTTACTATCTATTATTAACTTATGTGCTAGTTAATGTTGCTGAAATAATGCCAAGAATCTAGCTCTTGGTCGGTTGTAATGGGGGGGTTATCAATAGGCTTTATTATGCTTTCATTACTTAGCTTAAATCAAGGCTTAAATCAAGGAGGAAACCATTGGCTGTTGGCCTTTCATTCTTGGACGGTTTCCTTGGCTTTTGGTGTGCTTTTGCTGCTCCTTTCCTCTATAAAAGGGAGAGCAAAACAGAAATTAAAAGGCAGTTTTGAGATTTGATAAAAAACCTTGTGTTTATAGCATTTTAACTTAGAGTTTGTCTCAAGTTCAAGTGTTCCCTTATTGCTTTGAGTGAGTCTTGAGTGATAAGCTTAGGAGAGATTGAGTGAGTCTTATCTCTGGCCTAAAACCCCAAAACTTTGAGTGTGTCCTTGAGTATTGGCCCTTTTATCTTGTTCCATGATAACTGAGTATTCTAACTATAAGTATTTTTAAATCCATCAACCCATATTCGGGAGGGGGTATTTAGATTTACATCAATTTGATTCAAAAAGCTCTGTTTGAATGTGTTTGACTCACATTTGATCCAATTAGCTTTGTTTCAATGTGTTTGACTTTCATTTGATTCAATTAGCTTTGTAGATTGCATTTGACCGTCATTTGATTCAAAGAGCTCTTTTTGAATGTGTTTGACTTTCATTTGATTCAATTAGGTCTGTTTGAATGTGTTTGACTTTCATTTGATTCAATTAGGTTTGTTTGAATGTGTTTGACTTTCATTTGATTCAATTGGCTTTGTTCGAATGTTTTTTACTTTCATTTGATTCAATTAGATTTGTAGAATACATTTGACTTTCATTTGATTCAAATAGCTTTGTCTGAATGTGTTTGACTTTCATTTGATTTAATTATATTTTTTTAGATGTTTTTGACTTTCATTTGATTCAATGAGCTTTGTTGAATGCATTTGACTTTCATTTGATTCAAAAAGCTCTGTTTGAATGTATTTGACTTACATTTGATTCTGTTAGGTTTGTTTGAATGTGTTTAACTTTCATTTGATTCAATTAGCTTTGTAGATTGCATTTGACTTTCATTTAACTCAAATAGCTTTGTTGAATGTGTTTCACTTTCATTTGATTCAAACAGCTTTGTCTGAATGTGTTTGACTTTCATTTGATTTAATTAGATTTTTTAAGATGTTTTTTACTTTCATTTGATTCAATTAGCATTGTTGAATGCGTTTGACTTTCATTTGATTCAAAAAGCTCTGTTTTAATGTGTTTGAGTTTCATCTGATTCAATTAGCTTTGTAAATTGCATTTGACCTTCATTTGATTCAAAAAGCTCTTTTTTAATGTGTTTGACTTTCATTTGATTCAATTAGGTTTGTTTGAATGTGTTTTACTTTCATTTGATTCAATTAGCTTTGTTTGAATGTGTTTGACTTTCATTTGATTCAATTAGCTTTATTTGAATGTGTTTGACTTTCATTTGATTCAATTAGCTTTATAGATTGCCTTTGACTTTCATTTGATTCAAATAGTTTTGTTTGAATGTGTTTGACCTTTTATTGATTTAATTTGAATTTTTTAGATGTTTTTACTTTCATTTGATTCAATTAGATTTGTAGAATGCATTTGAATTTCATTTGATTCAAATAGCTTTGTCTGAATGTGTTTGACTTTCATTTGATTTAATTAGATTTTTTTAGATGTTTTTGACTTTCGTTTGATTCAATTAGCTTTGTTGAATGCATTTGACTTTAATTTGATTCAAAAAGCTCTGTTTGAATGTGTTTGACTTACATTTGATCTAATCAGCTTTGTTTGAATGTGTTTGACTTTCATTTGATTCAATTAGCTTTGTTTAAATATGTTTGACTTTCATTTGATTTAATTAGGTTTGTTTTAATGTGTTTGACTTTCATTTGATTCAATTGGCTTTGTAGAAAGCATTTGACTTTCAATAGCTTTGTTTGAATGCATTTGACTTTTATTTGATTTTAATAGCCTTGCTTGAATGTGTTTGACTTTCATTTGATTTAATTAGGTTTTTTTTAGATGTTTTTTACTTTCATTTGATTCAATTAGCTTTGTTGAATGCATTTGACTTTCAATTGATTCAAATTGCTCTGTTTGAATGTGTTTGACTTACATTTGATCCAATTAGCTTTGTTTCAATGTGTTTGACTTTACTTGATTCAATTAGCTTTGTTGATTGCATTTGACCGTCATTTGATTCAAAAAGCTCTTTTGGAATGTGTTTGACTTTCATTTGATTCAATTAGGTTTGTTTGAATGTGTTTGACTTTCATTTGATTCAATTAGGTTTTATTGAATGTGTTTGACTTTCATTTGATTCAATTGGCTTTGTTGGAATGTTTTTGACTTTCATTTGATTCAATTAGCTTTGTAGAATGCATTTGACTTTCATTTGATTCAAATAGTTTAGTTTTAATGTGTTTGACTTTCATTGGATTCATTTGGCTTTGTTCGAATATTTTTTACTTTCATTTGATTCAATAAGCTTTGTAGAATGCATTTGACTTTCATTAGATTCCAATAGCTTTGTTTGAATGTGTTTGACTTTCATTTGATTTAATTAGGTTTTTTAGATCTTTTTGACTTTCATTTGATTCATTTAGTTTTGTTTGAATGTGTTTGACTTTCATTTGATTTAATTAGCTTTGTAGATTGCATTTGACCTTCATTTGATTCAAAAAGCTCTTTTTGAATGTGTTTGACTTTCATTTGATTCAATTAGCTCTGTTTGAATGTGTTTGAATTTCATTTGATTCAATTAGACTTGTTTGAATGTGTTTTACTTTCATTTGATTCAATTAGCTTTGTTTGGATGTGTTTGACTTTAATTTGAATCAATTAGCTTTATAGAATGCATTTGCCTTTCACTTGATTCAAATAGTTTTATTTGAGTGTGTTTGACCTTTTATTGATTTAATTTGAATTTTTTAGATGTTTTTTACTTTCATTTGAGTCAATTAGATTTGTAGAATGCATTTGACTTTCATTTGATTCAAATAGCTTTGTCTGAATGTGTTTGACTTTCATTTGATTTAATTAGATTTTTTAGATGTTTTTGACTTTCGTTTGATTCAATTAGCTTTGTTGAATGCATTTGACTTTCATTTGATTCAAAAAGCTCTGTTTGAATGTGTTTGACTTACATTTGATTCAATTAGCTTTGTTTTAATGTGTTTGACTTTCATTTGATTCAATTAGCTTTCTTAAATTCATTAGACCTTCACTTGATTCAAAAAGCTCTTTTTGAATTTGTTTGACTTTCATTTGATTCAATTGGCTTTGTTCGAATGTTTTCGACTTTCATTTGATTCAATTAGCTTTGATGAATGCATTTGACTTTTATTTGATTCAAAAAGCTCTGTTTGAATGTGTTTGACTCACATTTGATCCAATTAGCTTTGTGTCAATGTGTTTGACTTTCATTTGATTCAATTAGCTTTGTAGATTGCATTGGACCGTCATTTGATTCAAAAAGCACTTTTTGAATGTGTTTGACTTTCATTTGATTCAATTAGATTTGTTTGAATGTGTTTGACTTTCATTTGATTCAATTTGGTTTGTTTGAATGTGTTTGACTTTCATTTGATTCAATTGGCTTTGTTCGAATGTTTTTTACTTTCATTTGATTCAATTAGATTTGTAGAATACATTTGACTTTCATATGATTCAAATAGCTTTGTCTGAATGTGTTTCACTTTCATTTGATTTAATTAGATTTTTTTAGATGTTTTTGACTTTCATTTAATTCAATGAGCTTTGTTGAATGCATTTGACTTTCATTCGATTCAAAAAGCTCTGTTTGAATATATTTGACTTACATTTGATTCTGTTAGGTTTGTTTGAATGTGTTTAACTTTCATTTGATTCAATAAGCTTCGTAGATTGCATTTGACTTTCATTTAACTCAAATAGCTTTGTTGAATGTGTTTGACTTTCATTTGATTCAAACAGCTTCGTCTGAATGTGTTTGACTTTCATTTGATTTAATTAGATTTTTTTAGATGTTTTTTACTTTGCTTAGATTCAATTAGCTTTGTTGAATGCATTTAACTTTCATTTGATTCAAAAAGCTCTGTTTGAATGTGTTTGACTTACGTTTGATTCAATTAGCTTTGTTTGGATGTGTTTGACTTTCATTTGATTCAATTAGCTTTGTTTGAATATCTTTGACTTTCATTTGATTCAATTAGGTTTGTTCGAATGTGTTTTACTTTCATTTGATTCAATTAGCTTTGTTCGAATGTGTTTGACTTTCATTTGATTCAATTAGCTTTGTTTGAATGTGTTTAACTTTCATTTGATTCAATTAGCTTTATAGATTGCCTTTGACTTTCATTTGATTCAAATAGTTTTGTTTGAAGGTGTTTGACCTTTTATTGATTTAATTTGAATTTTTTAGATGTTTTTACTTTCATTTGATTCAATTAGATTTGTAGAATGCATTTGAATTTCATTTGATTCAAATAGCTTTGTCTGAATGTGTTTGACTTTCATTTGATTTAATTAGATTTTTTTAGATGTTTTTGACTTTCGTTTGATTCAATTAGCTTTGTTGAATGCATTTGACTTTAATTTGATTCAAAAAGCTCTGTTTGAATGTGTTTGACTTACATTTGATCTAATCAGCTTTGTTTGAATGTGTTTGACTTTCATTTGATTCAATTAGCTTTGTTTGAATGTGTTTAACTTTCATTTGATTTAATTAGGTTTGTTTGAATGTGTTTGACTTTCATTTGATTCAATTGGCTTTGTAGAAAGCATTTGACTTTCAATAGCTTTGTTTGAATGCATTTGACTTTTATTTGATTTAAATAGCTTTGCTTGACTTTTATTTGATTTAAATAGCTTTGCTTGAATGTGTTTGACTTTCATTTGATTTAATTAGGATTTTTTAGATGTTTTTTACTTTCATTTGATTAGATTAGCTTTTTTGAATGCATTTGACTTTCAATTGATTCAAATAGTTTAGTTTGAATGTGTTTGACTTTCATTGGATTCATTTGGCTTTGTTCGAATGTTTTTTACTTTCATTTGAGTTAATTAGATTTGTAGAATGCATTTGACTTTCATTTGATTCAAATAGCTCTGTCTGAATGTGTTTGACTTTCATTTGATTTAATTAGATTTTTTTTAGATGCATTTGACTTTCATTTGATTCAAAAAGCTCTGTTTGAATGTGTTTGACTTACAGTTGATTCAATTAGCTTTGTTTGAATGTGTTTGACTTTCATTTGATTCAATTAGCTTTCTTAAATGCATTTGACCTTCATTTGATTCAAAAAGCTGTTTTTGAATTTGTTTGACTTTCATTTGATTCAATTGGCTTTGTTCGAATGTTTTTGACTTTCATTTGATTCAATTAGCTTTGTTGAATGTGATTAGGGGATTTTTGCTCCCACCAATCGAAATGCGCCACGTGGGCCAATCAGGACATGCCAAGTGTCCCCTAGTTGGAACTGTCAGGGCTTGCCACGTGGCACGCGCTTATTCGTCCACCTTGGACCTGTTATGTCACGACATGTGGCATACTCCATGCCTAATGGAGAAACCGGCCACCCAGGCCCAACTTCCGAGGGAAGCCCAATCGGCCCTAGGTTTACCTAAACCTAGGATGGGCACGTTTCCCAAGGTTATAAATACCTCCCTTAATCCTCATTAAGGGGGAGGACAAAAGAACAGAAACATTACGGAACACACTAATAACCGGCTGATCTCGCTAACAAAGCAGATTACCTACATTAAACACTCTCACCTAGAGAGACCTTATTACTTTAATTTCCGCATTAATTACTCCTTAATCAGGTACTAACTTGACCGTTGGAGGCGGAGCTCACAGGAGTCTCCGTTATTTTGCAGGTACAGGCGTCCGGTTCCAGTCTCGGAATTGTAACTCTCCCGCAGGACATCAGAAAACCCCGAAAAATTTGGCGCCGTCTGTGGGGAGAGTACTTCAGAGATGGCATCCAAGTCTGTACCGACTCCTGAAGAGAGGCGTCCCCTAGACGACCCTCAAGTTCAGTCGGACCATGACACCGAAAGTGAATTTTAAGTTGAAACTCATACAGCTTCAGACGGGACCGTAAGGGCCCGACGTACCCGTCATACCGAAAGGAGGGAACGGGAGCATCTTCAAACAGGAAGCGAGCCAGCAGGCGCACCGCCTGTTCGGCAACAGCCGACTGATGGGTCTGCTCCCATCACAAGGAACAAACTCATGACCTTCATGAGGGACTTCAAGGGAGAGATTCAAGAGTTGATCAACAAGAAGCCGCCTGCTTCAGTCAAGGAGCAGTCGGCCAAGAAACCCTCCACTTCACAGAAGAGGAAGCCAGTTCAAGGGCGAGAGGCGACTCCTCATCCTAAATCTAGGAAGCGGGAGCCACCTGCCCTTGATTTCACAAAATTCCGTTATCCTACAGGAAATAGGAAACCGGTTCGTCATATTCAGGCGGACGGGTCAAAGAAAACATTCACAGATGCTCGGCTACTGCTAGAGCAGAAGAAGAGTGACCGATTGTCAGAGTCGGCTTCTACTTCAAACTTTCAAGACAGTTTGCGAAATGCCTCGATGAGGCATACTCAGTCGTACCATGAGAGTCAGTCAGGCGGCACCTCCCGTCAGTCCGGCTTTCATAGTGCCCAGGCGGTACCAAACTTACCATTTGTGCCGCAACAACAGTATTTTATGCAGCCACCTCCATTTGGTGGACCTACAGCAAAAAACGTCCAACCTATGGACTGGCAGCTACGGTTGCTTAGACTTGGTGAACAGTCGTCGGCCTTCTCCAAGGAAATTACTGAAGCCGCTCAGCCGGCCAAAGTGAAAAATGTACTAGTAGGCGCCTATGACGGCACTACTAACCCAGAAGACCATCTGATGGCATTCACCAACCTGATGTACCTTCAAGGGTTGGATGATCCCACTTGGTGCAAGTGTTTCCCAGCGACTCTCAAAGGAATCGCACAGCAATGGTTCGGCAACCTGCCGACTGGTTGTGTAAATAGCTTCAGGACGCTTGCTTACTTATTTGCCTCCAACTTCGCCATGAACATCCCTGCGAAGAAAACGACCCTTGATTTGGGAACAATTCAGCAGGGCGAGAAGGAGGGGCTTCGTTCTTACATCAGGCGGTTTAACCTGATGAGAATACAGATTCAAGGGTTACCGGATGAGGTAGCTTATACCGACTTTTTTAGAGGTCTCAAAGACGGGTCTACCTTCAAATTTGATTTGGTTCGAAAAAGGGTGGCGACTCTTCAAGAGGCCTTGATTGAAGTAGAAGCCTATATACAGGCGACTGATCTTTGTACGATAAAACAGTCGGACGGGAAAAGGTTCGACAAAAGAGAAGGACGACAGAAACAGTCGTCAAACAAAGATGAGAAAAGAAAAGAGGTCTGGACGGCTGATTCCTCTAAACAGCCGGCCCAGAAAAAGAAAAAAGAATTCAAACCATACTCCCCAAAGTATGCGTTTAACAAGGATAACCAGTTTATCCTAAAAGAAATCAAGGGACGGATCTCAATTGAGAAGCCGGTCCCCATGAAGGGTTCTACAAACAACCGGAACCAAGATAAAATCTGTGCTTATCATGATGACGTTGGTCATCACACCAATGACTGCATCAGTCTTATGCGGTACCTAGACCGCCTGGCTGAGCAAGGTGATCTTGACACTTATGTCAAGAAATCTACGGGGAACACTTCCTCAAAAAAGCTGTCGGCCAAAAAGAATCAACAGGCCGACAGCTCCGATACAGATGATGCAGTCGTCTACACCATTGCAGGCGGCTTCTCAGGAGGCGGCCCCACTATTAGGGGCACCAAAGATAATATAAGGCGGTTAGATGTAAATTCCGTTCACCAAGAACGGCCGTCCAAATATACATTTCCTGAGATTGTCATCACTGAAGAGGATCTAGGAGGGGTAAGGGGGCCGCATGACGACCTTCTCGTTATTGAATGTAAAGTGGCCAACCAGAGAGTTGGCCGAATCCTCATAGATACCGGGAGCTCCTCAGATCTCATCAGCAGCAAATGTCTGTCGAAACTGAAATATCAGACTGACTGCATACATCCGGCCTCCCACCCATTAGTAGGAGTTGGAGGAGGAGTCGTCCACCCACTGGGACGAGTAGATTTACCCATTCGCCTGGGCGAAAAAGGGGAAGGACGACACATGGTAGTCCGGTTCCTAGTAGTAGAGGAACTCTCGGCCTACAACATGATTCTGGGTCGACCAACCCTGAATAATTCCAAGGCTGTTATAATCCCGTCTCTTATGTTGCTCAAGTTTGAGAGGGATAATGGAACAGTCGGCTCCCTAAGGGGAAATCAGAGGATGGCCCGAGAGTGCTATCTCTCGGATGTCAAGCCCACTGTTATGGCCACTGGGTCAAGTGGAGAAAAAACAGACCTTGACAATGTCAAGGAGAGTGCGCCTGTTCAAGAAGCAGGCGGCAAAAAGAGAAAGGCGTCCCAAACAGAGTCCGCAAGAAAAGCAAGAAAATAGCAATCATTGGCAGAGGAGCGGCCGCATGAGTTCCGCCCTCAGCCGGCTGGTGAGCATGCGGACCTGATCTTAGACGACTCACGTCCTGACCGAACAGTCAAAGTTGGGACGACTGCTCTGAGAAACCTTGGTGACGACTTTCACAACCTATTGAAAGAATACAAGGACATCTTTGCATTTGAAGTCCATGAAATGCCAGGCATTAGTCCTGATCTGGCGGTACATAAACTCGTCGTGGATCCGAAAAAGAAGCCGGTACGGCAAAAGAAGCGGAACCATGGCGAAGAAAGAAGTCAGGCGGCAGCCGCCGAAGTTAAAAAATTACTTGATGCAGGGTTCATTCGGCAATGTTACTTCCCAGACTGGGTTGCAAATGTGGTGCTTGTTAAAAAGCCGAATGGCACCTGGCGAATGTGTGTAGACTACACAGACTTAAACAAGGCGTGCCCCAAAGACAGTTACCCTCTGCCTAAAATTGATAACCTGGTCGACTCAACAGCCGGCCATGCCTTGATGAGTTTCATGGACGCCTATTCTGGTTTCCATCAAATTCCCTTATGGAAGAAAGATCAGGAGAAGACGGCCTTCGTCACTGATCAGGGGTTATACTGTTACACGGTCATGCCGTTTGGTCTTAAGAATGCCCCGGCTACCTTCCAACGAATGATAAACACTGTGTCCTTTGATCAGATTGGGAGAAACGTCGAGGCATATATTGATGATATGATTGTCAAGACTAAACTTCAGAAAGATCATCTATCGGACCTCCGAGAAACTTTTGCCACACTCAGGCGGCACCATGTCATGCTCAATCCCAAGAAATGTGTATTTGGAGTTGAGTCTGGGAAATTTCTCGGATTCCTTATCAATCAGAGAGGAATAGAAGCGAACCCCGAGAAGGTGCAGGCGGTCATTGACATGCAGTCGCCTCGTACCATCCGAGAGGTTCAGAAGTTAACAGGTTGTCTGGCGGCCTTGGGAAGATTTCTAAGCCGATCAGGCGACAAATGCCTATACTTTTTCCAGGCAATTAAGAAAAAGGCAAGGTTTGAATGGGGGCCGGATGCTGAGGCCGCCTTCCAGAAATTAAAAGTTCACTTGCATTCCTTGCCGAGGCTGGTCAGCCCTTTGCCCAAAGAGGTTCTCTACATGTACCTGGCCGTCTCTGATCATGCGTTAAGCGCTGTTCTCCTTGCTGAAAGGGACGGCTGTCAGCTCCCGGTCTACTTTGTCAGTCACGTACTGAAAAATGCCGAGTTGAGGTATCCCCTAGTGGAGAAATTTGGTCTTGCACTCTTCATGGCTGTTAAAAAATTGAAGCCCTACTTTTTGGTACATACAGTCGTCGTGTATACAGACCAACCTATCAAGCGGCCGCTGACCATCATGGAGTCGTCAGGCCGAATGATCAAATGGGCCATAGAAATACAGAGCCTCGAAGTTACTTTCGAGCCTAGAAAAGCAGTGAAGGGGCAAGCCTTTGCTGACTTTATTGTAGAGATGACTCGTCCTCCTGACTCTCAAGTTCCAGACCAAGTATGGAAGGTATATGTGGACGGAAGCTCTACTTCAAATGGTTGTGGAGCAGGCGTCATATGTCAGTCGCCAGAGGGCGACAGGTTCGAGTATGCTCTACGCTTCAGTTTTCAGGCTTCAAACAATGAGGCAGAATATGAAGCTTTACTAGCCGGGATCCGCATGTGCAAGGCGGCAGGGGCAAGAAAAATAGACGCCCCTTGAGGATTTCACAATTGATAGTGAGTCAATACAATGGCGAATACGAAGCAACCCATCCGGCCATGATCAAGTATTTACAGGCGGTCCGACAAGCAGTCGGCTCCCTTGAGGATTTCCATCTGATCCAAGTGCCGAGATCAGAAAACAACCAGGCGGATGCACTGTCAAAATTAGCATCATCCGCCTCCTCTGATACTCCTCGAACTGTTTTTTGGGAAGTAATGGAGAAGAGAAGCATCGAGGAAAACCCTATTGGAATCCTAGACAGAAGCTCAACCTGGATGGATTCAATCAGGGCATATCTGACAAACGGTACACTGCCGGATGATCCTCAACAGGCGGCAGCACTGAAAAAACGAGCCACCTGTTTTGAAATGATTAAGGGAGAACTTCACAAGAGGGGGTACCTTCAACCCTTCTTAAAGTGTGTTACTCCAAAAAAGGGACGAGAGATACTAGATGATCTTCACTCTGGTTACTGTGCTTCTCATATAGGTGGTAGGATGCTTGCTCAAAGGGCAAGGCGGCAGGGCTACTTTTGGCCTACTTTGGAAGCAGATGCAATGGAGATGGTGAAAAAATGTGACAAGTGCCAAAGGTTTGGCAAACTAATTCACCGTCCGGCTACTGACCTCACTACCATTCACAGCCCACTACTGTTTGCTAAGTGGGGCATGGACATTCTGGGTCCATATACGCCTGCTACAGGCGGAAGGAGGTACATACTTGTTGCCGTCGACTACTTCACTAAATGGGTAGAGGCGGAGGCTGTAAAGGGAATCAAGACGAAAGATGTAATTTCATTCATTTGTAAAAATGTCATCACTCGGTTCGGGGTTCCCATGTCTATGGTTTTTGATAATGGTCCCCAATTTGAGACGCCTGTTCTCAAAAGCTGGTTGGGTGACCAAGGAATTGCAAACTACTTTGCATCTGTCGGCCGTCCACAAGCAAACGGCCAGGTAGAAGCCTTTAATAAAATCATCTCAGACGGTCTCAAGAAAAAGATTGAATGAGCAGGCGGCCTATGGGCGGATGAACTACCACATGTTCTCTGGGCCATTAGGACGACTGAAAAAGGGGCGACTGGAGAAACTCCATTCCTCCTAACTTACGGCGCGGAAGCTGTTCTTCCAATAGAACACTACGAGCCGACTCTTCGAGTGATGCTATATAACGAAGAGGCAAACTGGGAAGCCATGCGCCTGGCATTAGACTCACTTCCTGAAAAGAGGGGTAATGTTGTCTTGCGCCATGAGATCTATCGCCTGAGAATGACTAGATCATACAACAAAAAAGTACACAGGCGTCCACTCAAAGTAAGGGACTTTGTACTTAGAAAAATGGAAGCAGTTGGTAGGGCTAATGAGTCTGGCAAACTAACTCCCAACTGGGAAGGACCCTACCGAATCTATGAGGAAGTCAGGGACGGTACCTACCGTCTGGAAACACCAGACGGACAACCGTTGCCTCGAACTTAATAAAAGTTAGTTTCTTTTGAATGATGTAAAGTAAAGAGCTACTTAATAAAAGTTTGCACTTACTATTCAATTTTGTATTACGAGGGGCATGCCGTCTGTACCTTTACAGTCGGCTACTCTCCATTGAGTTTTACACTCTATCTTCAGAGGGGCATGCCGTCTGTACCTTTACAGTCGGCTACTCTCCATTGAGTATTTCACTCACAATAGGGGCATGTCGCCTGGGCATATAGTCGGCTACTCTCCATAAGAAGATGGCCGACTGGTTCCAAACACATATCCACACCCCTAATACTTAGCTAAAAAGATTAGGGCCTGGCCGACCCTGTGCCTAACAGGCGGCTACCCTCCTTTTATTTAGCACCTACGTTCACCAAGAACTTACCAAGGCCACAGGCCGAATGATCAGACCAGGGGCCCAGCCAACTGATCAAATCTACAAAACTAATACGACCTGTCCCAACATCATAGCAGGCGTCCGACGGCATCCCTCCGGATGAAATTCGTCGCAGAGAGCAGCTCCCTTTTGGGTGGAACATTGTTCTATAAACTAATTACACGGCACCTATACGACTGTCCCCAAGGGCAACCACGTAGCCGTTTTTGAGACAAGGATAACTCTATCACTAACCAAACCAGTGGTAGCAGTTGACATCTGAGTCAGATGACCGCCTGTATTACTTGGGATAAATGTAGGGGGTACCTATTGAGTTAATAGCCAACAAACATTGGCGAATCAAGGGGTCTAGCCGGCCTACGCCGCCTGGTACCTCTACTTCTCAAACAAAAGTGACGGCGACTGAGTAACTCCAACGTTAACTCATAGTCACTCCCTTAAATTTGGTATGGAACCTAAAAGGTTTGAGTCGTCCGCCTGTTTTTAACAAACAGGGGCACTCAAACCCCTATTCCTACTAGGTAACCTATTGAGTTAATAGCCAACAAACATTGGCAAATCAAGGGGATCAGCCGGCCTCCGCGGCCTGGTACCTCGGAGCCTAAAAGGTATGAGGCGTCCGCCTGTTTTTAACAAACAGGGGCTCTCAACCACTACTCTTGCTAGGTTAACAAATTATGAGTTAAAAGCCAACAACATTGGCAATAAAGGGAAACAACCGGTACCCGCCGCTTGTTATCTCTACTACTCAATTCCTTGGCGACTAGGTAATACTCTATTTACTTGGTCAGACCACTTTCCTACTTGGTTAAATTTACAAATGACAGGCCCGCCTGCCTAAAAAGGATCCAGACAAAATAGTTTGAATACCGATTGGATAAATGGCCGACTGATCGTCTACCCTGGAAACAGACAACCAGTCGTCCAGGGGCATAGGCGGCGTACTAACTATCCGTACCTGTCTGCAACGTTCGGCCATGTAAAACAGTCGGTCTAGTAAACAATTGGATATTAGATATGGAATACTTAGACAAATTTGAAGCAAAACAAAAATTCATTAAAAATAAGCCGGTCATTAAAGACCAGCAAAATATTCAAAGCCCCGGCCCCCTGGCCGGGTAAATACAAAGCAAACGGCACGCAGGCCGTGGAAAGAATACATAAAGCTTAAGAAGGGGGCAGTTCAGTATTAGCAGCTGCCGCCTGGTCAGCACTCTTCTTGCTGGACTCGGCTTCAGCTGCATCCTTTTTTGATGCCTTACCCCCAAGCGGCACAAGCGCCACTACCGGCTCCTCCTCCTCCTCCAACGCTTCTCCCAACGCCTCTTCTTCAGCAGCCGCCAGGATCTCTTGATTATATGTTTCCGAACAGCGGCGGTAGCCTGCGCCTGATAATAAAGAATATCAATGGTCAGTACTTCATTTTGGGCAATTTGAAAACATTGCCTTATCACAGTCAGAGGTGGCCATAGCTTTTGCAGCCTTTACCTCTTTGTTCTTCCGATCAAGCGGCTTGCGAAGGCCGTTAACTCGGAGCAGGGCCTAAGTACAAAAAAAACAGGCGTCAATTTCCAAACAAAAAAGAAAACAGGCGTCCAGAAATTTAAATACTCAAAAATATGCTAAGTATACCTCAGCAAGGACCCCTGCAATACCGTCAAGGTCAAGGGTGCCGACACCCCTGACCGCCTCCCTTTCAGCCGGAGGAACTGCCCTGATCATAGACTTGGCCATCTCTACCAAGTCAGGCCCCTGGGGGCCGGCTGCATCAAGCATAAACAAACGGATTAGACTTAGTAACAAAGGGAGCAAGTCTAAAATTTACAAGGACAACTTCATACCTCTAGGCGGTCCAGTTGGAGCTTTAGAAGAAGTGGCCGGCTGTTTCTCAGCCGCCACCTGTTTCCTGGAAGAACCAGGAGAGCTCCCAACAGTCGTCTTCCGGGCCTTGGGGTCCGGCTGTTGGGAAGATGAAGCTCTTGGAGCACCCATCTAAAACAGAAGAAAAAAGTCAGTATATGCATAAACACTCAAAAAAGAGGGTCAAAGGTTCGGAGCTCACCAAGGGTGCCCCCTTTTTAGGGGAGTCGGTTGAAGTTTGTTGCATAATAGAGGCCCGCAACATGGCCGCCGCAGTCTTGGAGGCGGTGATTTTGCTCATGGCGTCAGCTGCAAAAACAAACGGCAAAGTTAATAAAAGATAAACAGCAAATGTATGAAACAACAGAGTATTCGACAGGCCGACTACCTCTTGAGCACCGACTGCTGAGGCCACAGGCGGCCAAAAAGTACTCGTCATAGAGCCACTTGAAGCTCGGGACGCAGTGCAGGGGTACTTGCTCTCGTACCCCTGAAGTAGAGTCGACCCTCGACTCTACTTTAAAGAGTCCTTTGTCAAGGATCTCTTTCTTAGCCTTGGGGGGAACAGGCGGCATGCTACGGCCGCCTGCAAGAAGGGGCGGATTCCTGTTCCACCTATTGAAGCGCTTGTTCAGCTCAATGTCTGAACTCTCAATGATGAGGAAGGTACTCCGCCAGTCCTTCCACTTGTTTGCTTTACCTCTCGTCATGAGGTAGCCCCTGTGGCTTGTTAATTGATACCAGCCGGTACCGCCTGTCTTAGGGGTCCGGCTGAGATAGTTCATATGGGCGAAAGCCTCGAAGCTCGGCTCCACCCCGTGGAGTTCGCACCCGGCCACATAGCCGAGTACGTTGACCCAGGAGTTTGGGGCTAACTGCCATAACCCCAACTCATACCCATCCAAAATCCGCTGAACAGCCGGATGTAATGGGAAGCGCATCCCTGCCTTGATGGCCGCCTCGTAGCAGCCAAAGCTGGCGCTATCATAACTGGAACCAGCCGGCCAGACGACTGTGTCTTCTGGATCCGGCACAAACACTAGAAAGTCGGGGCCCATGGTGTGGTTTGCAATAAAGCTCACCACTTTCTCTTGCATGGCTGTGATTCGGCCCCGAGGTACCGTGCAGTAGTAGGGGGTATTTAGCTCTCGGTAAGAGGCGGATGGTTCCGCCCAATTGTCCCCCTTCTCAACTGTGTGAGAAAGTCTCGCCTTTTGCAGGCGGCTGTTTTTCTCTTCTGTACCCAAAGAAGCATGGCCAGAAGAGCTTGACGAGGAATCTTCCTCGGACGAGTCTGAAGAGGACGACTCCTCCTCTCTCCCGGAGGGGCCCGCCTCCTCTCTTTGAAAAGGAGCAGATTTGTTAACTGTTAAATTGGAAGGGGGTCACTATGACTCCCCCCACAGAATTGGCGGCATCCAGGCCGCCTTGTCTCACTTCAACATCTGGCGTCTGGTCAGATGTTTCACTAATCGGCACCCTGTGGGAGGAGCCGTCTGATTTTTAGATCCTAGCTGTCTTTTTCGTTCTGGCCATCCTGCTCTGCATAGACACAGATACAGTCGGACTTTGTATAAAGGGCAAAGATGGGTCCGGAAAAGGGCAGGCGGCACTCCTAGTCCTAGATTCAGCCGTCCCCGGTGACCGGCTGATCACTAACCTAGGTCGTGTCGTGTGCTTCTGTGGTGCCATTTCAGAAAATAAAAAGAAAATTAAGAGTAAGAGAACTGAGTTACCTGAACGAGTGACGGTTGATGAAGTTCTGGAAATCCGGTGCAGTCAGCTTGTCAGAACAGGCGGTAGGCAGAAAAGGTCCAAAATGTCAATGCAAGTTCAGTGGTCCGAATGTTCTCAAATAGTTCTCAAAGTGTGAAAATGACTCGAGACAACTCTCCCTTATATAGGCGAAGTGAGAAGGCGAAGGGTCACTTTCAGAATTCAAAATTTGGGCGGGAAAATCTCTCGTCCTTTCGCCGACTAACACCTGTAGCAGGTCGTCGCCCGTTACGGTGCGACACCTGTCACAGGTAACACGTGACCAGTCACGTGCCACCTGTGAGGGGCAAATGATTAGGGGATTTTTGCTCCCACCAATCGGAATGCGCCACGTGGGCCAATCAGGACCTGCCAAGTGTCCCCTAGTTGGAACTGTCAGGGCTTGCCACGTGGCACGCGCTTATTCGTCCACCTTGGACCTGTTATGTCACGACATGTGGCATACTCCATGCCTAATGGAGAAACCGGCCACCCAGGCCCAACTTCCGAGGGAAGCCCAATCAGCCCTAGGTTTACCTAAACCTAGGATGGGCACGTTTCCCAAGGTTATAAATACCTCCCTTAATCCTCATTAAGGGGGAGGACAAAAGAACAGAAACATTACGGAACACACTAATAACCGGCTGATCTCGCTAACAAAGCAGATTACCTACATTAAACACTCTCACCTAGAGAGACCTTATTACTTTAATTTCCGCATTAATTACTCCTTAATCAGGTACTAACTTGACCGTTGGAGGCGGAGCTCACAGGAGTCTCCGTTATTTTGCAGGTACAGGCGTCCGGTTCCAGTCTCGGAATTGTAACTCTCCCGCAGGACATCAGAAAACCCCGAAACAAAATGCATTTGACTTTCATTTGATTCAAAAAGCTCTGTTTGAATGTGTTTGACTCACATTTGATCCAATTAGCTTTGTTTCAATGTGTTTGACTTTCATTTGATTCAATTAGCTTTGTAGATTGCATTTGACCGTCATTTGATTCAAAAAGCTCTTTTTGAATTTGTTAGACTTTCATTTGATTCAATTAGGTCTGTTTGAATGTGTTTGACTTTCATTTGTATCAATTAGGTTTGTTTGAATGTGTTTGACTTTCATTTGATTCAATTGGCTTTGTTCGAATGTTTTTTACTTTCATTTGATTCAATTAGATTTGTAGAATACATTTGACTTTCATTTGATTCAAATAGCTTTGTCTGAATGTGTTTGACTTTCATTTGATTTAATTAGATTTTTTTAGATGTTTTTGACTTTCATTTGATTCAATGAGCTTTGTTGAATGCATTTGACTTTCATTTGATTCAAAAAGCTCTGTTTGAATGTATTTGAATTACATTTGATTATGTTAGGTTTGTTTGAATGTGGTTAACTTTCATTTGATTCAACTAGCCTTGTAGATTGCATTTGACTTTCATTTAACTCAAATAGCTTTGTTGAATGTGTTTGACTTTCATTTGATTCAAACAGCTTTGTCTGAATGTGTTTGACTTTCATTTGATTTAATTAGATTTATTTAGATGTTTTTTACTTTCATTTGATTCAATTAGCTTTGTTGAATGCATTTGACTTTCATTTGATTCAAAAAGCTCTGTTTGAATGTGTTTGACTTACATTTGATTCAATTAGCTTTGTTTGGATGTGTTTGACTTTCATTTGATTCAATTAGCTCTGTTTGAATATCTTTGACTTTCATTTGATTCAATTAGGTTTGTTTGAATGTGTTTTACTTTCATTTGATTCAATTAGCTTTGTTTGAATGTGTTTGATTTTCATTTGATTCAATTAGCTTTGTTTGAATGTGTTTGACTTTCATTTGATTCAAATAGTTTTTTTTGAATGTGTTTGACCTTTTATTGATTTAATTTGAATTTTTTAGATGTTTTTACTTTCATTTGATTCAATTAGATTTGTAGAATGCATTTGAATTTCATTTGATTCAAATAGCTTTGTCTGAATGTGTTTGACTTTCATTTGATTTAATTAGGTTTTTTTAGATGTTTTTTACTTTCATTTGATTCAATTAACTTTGTTGAATGCATTTGACTTTCAATTGATTCAAAATGCTCTGTTTGAATGTGTTTGACTTACATTTGATCCAATTAGCTTTGTTTCAATGTGTTTTACTTTCATTTGATTTAATTAGCTTTCTAGATTGCATTTGACCTTCATTTGATTCAAAAAGCTCTTTTTGAATGTGTTTGACTTTCATTTGATTCAATTAGGTCTGTTTGAATGTGTTTGACTTTCATTTGATTCAATTAGGTTTGTTTGAATGTGTTTGACTTTCATTTGATTCAATTGGCTTTGTTGGAATGTTTTTGACTTTCATTTGATTCAATTAGCTTTGTAGAATGCATTTGACTTTCATTTGATTCAAATAGTTTAATTTGAATGTGTTTGACTTTCATTGGATTCATTTGGCTTTGTTCGAATGTTTTTTACTTTCATTTGATTCAATAAGCTTTGTAGAATGCATTTGACTTTCATTGGATTCCAATAGATTTGTTTGAATGTGTTTGACTTTCATTTGATTTAATTAGGTTTTTTTAGATGTTTTTGACTTTCATTTGATTTATTTAGTTTTGTTTGAATGTGTTTGACTTTCATTTGATTTAATTAGCTTTGTAGATTGCATTTGACCTTCATTTGATTCAAAAAGCTCTTTTTGAATGTGTTTGACTTTCATTTGATTCAATTAGACTTGTTTGAATGTGTTTTACTTTCATTTGATTCAATTAGCTTTGTTTGGATGTGTTTGACTTTAATTTGATTCAATTAGCTTTATAGAATGCATTTGACTTTCACTTGATTCAAATAGTTTTGTTTGAATGTGTTTGACCTTTTATTGATTTAACTTGAATTTTTTTAGATTCATTTGAGTCAATTAGATTTGTAGAATGCATTTGACTTTCATTTGATTCAAATAGCTATGTCTGAATGTGTTTGACTTTCATTTGATTTAATTAGATTGTTTTAGATGTTTTTTACTTTCGTTTGATTCAATTAGCTTTGTTGAATTCATTTGACTTTCATTTGATTCAAAAAGCTCTGTTTGAATGTGTTTGACTTACATTTGATTCAATTAGCTTTGTTTGAATGTGTTTGACTTTCATTTGATTCAATTAGCTTTCTTAAATGCATTTGACCTTCATTTGATTCAAAAAGCTCTTTTTGAATTTGTTTGACTTTCATTTGATTCAATTGGCTTTGTTCGAATGTTTTCGACTTTCATTTGATTCAATTAGCTTTGATGAACGCATTTGACTTTCATTTGATTCAAAAAGCTCTGTTTGAATGTGTTTGACTCACATTTGATCTAATTAGCTTTGTTTCAATGTGTTTGACTTTCATTTGATTCAATTAGCTTTGTAGATTGCATTTGACCGTCATTTGATTCAAAAAGCTCTTTTTGAATGTGTTTGACTTTCATTTGATTCAATTAGGTCTGTTTGAATGTGTTTGACTTTCATTTGTATCAATTAGGTTTGTTTGAATTTGTTTGACTTTCATTTGATTCAATTGGCTTTGTTCGAATGTTTTTTTACTTTCATTTGATTCAATTAGATTTGCAGAATACAATAGACTTTCATTTGATTCAAGTAGCTTTGTCTGAATGTGTTTGACTTTCATTATATTTAATTAGATTTTTTTAGACGTTTTTTACTTTAATTTGATTTAATGAGCTTTGTTGAATGCATTTGACTTTCATTTGTTTCAAAAAGCTATGTTTGAATGTATTTGACTTACATTTGATTCGGTTAGGTTTGTTTGAATGTTTTTAACTTTCATTTGATTTAATTAGCTTTGTAGATTGCATTTGACTTTCATTTAACTCAAATAGCTTTGTTGAATGTGTTTGACTTTCATTTGTTTCAAACAGCTTTGTCTGAATGTGTTTGACTTTCATTTGATTTAATTAGATTTATTTAGACGTTTTTTACTTTCATTTGATTCAATTAGCTTTGTTGAATGCATTTAACTTTCATTTGATTCAAAAAGCTCTGTTTGAATGTGTTTGACTTACATTTGATTCAATTAGCTTTGTTTGAATGTGTTTGACTTTCATTTGATTCAATTAGCTTTCTTAAATGCATTTGACCTTCATTTGATTCAAAAAGCTCTTTTTGAATTTGTTTGACTTTCATTTGATTCAATTGGCTTTGTTCGAATGTTTTCGACTTTCATTTGATTCAATTAGCTTTGATGAACGCATTTGACTTTCATTTGATTCAAAAAGCTCTGTTTGAATGTGTTTGACTCACATTTGATCCAATTAGCTTTGTTTCAATGTGTTTGACTTTCATTTGATTCAATTAGCTTTGTAGATTGCATTTGACCGTCATTTGATTCAAAAAGCTCTTTTTGAATGTGTTTGACTTTCATTTGATTCAATTAGGTCTGTTTGAATGTGTTTGACTTTCATTTGTATCAATTAGGTTTGTTTGAATTTGTTTGACTTTCATTTGATTCAATTGGCTTTGTTCGAATGTTTTTTACTTTCATTTGATTCAATTAGATTTGCAGAATACAATAGACTTTCATTTGATTCAAGTAGCTTTGTCTGAATGTGTTTGACTTTCATTATATTTAATTAGATTTTTTTAGACGTTTTTTACTTTAATTTGATTTAATGAGCTTTGTTGAATGCATTTGACTTTCATTTGTTTCAAAAAGCTATGTTTGAATGTATTTGACTTACATTTGATTCGGTTAGGTTTGTTTGAATGTTTTTAACTTTCATTTGATTTAATTAGCTTTGTAGATTGCATTTGACTTTCATTTAACTCAAATAGCTTTGTTGAATGTGTTTGACTTTCATTTGTTTCAAACAGCTTTGTCTGAATGTGTTTGACTTTCATTTGATTTAATTAGATTTATTTAGACGTTTTTTACTTTCATTTGATTCAATTAGCTTTGTTGAATGCATTTGACTTTCATTTGATTCAAAAAGCTCTGTTTGAATGTGTTTGACTTACATTTGATTCAATTAGCTTTGTTTGAATGTGTTTGACTTTCATTTGATTCAATTAGCTTTCTTAAATGCATTTGACCTTCATTTGATTCAAAAAGCTCTTTTTGAATTTGTTTGACTTTCATTTGATTCAATTGGCTTTGTTCGAATGTTTTCGACTTTCATTTGATTCAATTAGCTTTGATAAAATGCATTTGACTTTCATTTGATTCAAAAAGCTCTGTTTGAATGTGTTTGACTCACATTTGATCCAATTAGCTTTGTTTCAATGTGTTTGACTTTCATTTGATTCAATTAGCTTTGTAGATTGCATTTGACCGTCATTTGATTCAAAAAGCTCTTTTTGAATGTGTTTGACTTTCATTTGATTCAATTAGGTCTGTTTGAATGTGTTTGACTTTCATTTGTATCAATTAGGTTTGTTTGAATGTGTTTGACTTTCATTTGATTCAATTGGCTTTGTTCGAATGTTTTTTACTTTCATTTGATTCAATTAGATTTGTAGAATACATTTGACTTTCATTTGATTCAAATAGCTTTGTCTGAATGTGTTTGACTTTCATTTGATTTAATTAGATTTTTTTAGATGTTTTTGACTTTCAGTTGATTTATGAGCTTTGTTGAATGCATTTGACTTTCATTTGTTTCAAAAAGCTCTGTTTGAATGTATTTGACTTACATTTGATTCTGTTAGGTTTGTTTGAATGTGTTTAACTTTCATTTGATTCAATTAGCTTTGTAGATTGCATTTGACTTTCATTTAACTCAAATAGCTTTGTTGAATGTGTTTGACTTTCATTTGATTCAAACAGCTTTGTCTGAATGTGTTTGACTTTCATTTGATTTAATTAGATTTATTTAGATGTTTTTTACTTTCATTTGATTCAATTAGCTTTGTTGAATGCATTTGACTTTCATTTGATTCAAAAAGCTCTGTTTGAATGTGTTTGACTTATATTTGATTCAATTAGCTTTGTTTGAATGTGTTTGACTTTCATTTGATTCAATTAGCTTTCTTAAATGCATTTGACCTTCATTTGATTCAAAAAGCTCTTTTTGAATTTGTTTGACTTTCATTTGATTCAATTGGCTTTGTTCGAATGTTTTTTACTTTCATTTGATTCAATTAGATTTGTAGAATACATTTGACTTTCATTTGATTCAAATAGCTTTGTCTGAATGTGTTTGACTTTCATTTAATTTAATTAGATTTTTTTAGATGTTTTTTACTTTCATTTGATTTAATGAGCTTTGTTGAATGCATTTGACTTTCATTTGATTCAAAAAGCTCTGTTGAAATGTATTTGACTTACATTTGATTCTGTTAGGTTTGTTTGAATGTGTTTAACTTTCATTTGATTTAATTAGCTTTGTAGATTGCATTTGACTTTCATTTAACTCAAATAGCTTTGTTGAATGTGTTTGACTTTCATTTGATTCAAATAGCTTTGTCTGAATGTGTTTGACTTTCATTTGATTTAATTAGATTTTTTTAGATGTTTTTTACTTTCATTTGATTCAATTAGCTTTGTTGAATGCATTTGACTTTCATTTGATTCAAAAAGCTCTGTTTGAATGTGTTTGACTCACATTTGATCCAATTAGCTTTGTTTCAATGTGTTTGACTTTCACTTGATTCAATTAGCTTTGTAGATTGCATTTGACCGTCATTTGATTCAAAAAGCTCTTTTTGAATGTGTTTGACTTTCATTTGATTCAATTAGGTCTGTTTGAAAGTGTTTGACTTTCATTTGTATCAATTAGGTTTGTTTGGATGTGTTTGACTTTCATTTGATTCAATTGGCTTTGTTCGAATGTTTTTTACTTTCATTTTATTCAATTAGATTTGTAGAATACATTTGACTTTCATTTGATTCAAATAGCTTTGTCTGAATGTGTTTGACTTTCATTTGATTTAATTAGATTTATTTAGATGTTTTTTACTCTCATTTGATTTAATTAGCTTTGTTGAATGCATTTGACTTTCATTTGACTCAAAAAGCTCTGTTTGAATGTGTTTGAATTACATTTGATTCAATTAGCTTTGTTTGAATGTGTTTGACTTTCATTTGATTCAATTAGCTTTCTTAAATGCTTTTGACCTTCATTTGATTCAAAAAGCTCTTTTTCAATTTGTTTGACTTTCATTTGATTCAATTGGCTTTGTTCGAATGTTTTTTACTTTCATTTGATTCAATTAGATTTGTAGAATACATTTGACTTTCATTTGATTCAAATAGCTTTGTCTGAATGTGTTTGACTTTCATTTGATTTAATTAGATTTTTTTAGATGTTTTAGACTTTCATTTGATTTAATGAGCTTTGTTGAATGCATTTGACTTTCATTTGATTCAAAAAGCTCTGTTTGAATGTATTCGACTTACATTTGATTCTGTTAGGTTTGTTTGAATGTGTTTAACTTTCATTTGATTCAATTAGCTTTGTAGATTGCATTTGACTTTTATTTAAGTCAAATAGCTTTGTTGAATGCATTTGACTTTCAATTGATTCAAAAAGTTCTGTTTGAATGTGTTTGACTTACATTTGATTCAATTAGCTTTGTTTGGATGTGTTTGACTTTCATTTGATTCAAATAGCTCTATTTGACTATCTTTGACTTTCATTTGATTCAATTAGGTTTGTTTGAATGTGTTTTACTTTCATTTGATTTAATTAGATTTTTTTAGATGTTTTTGACTTTCGTTTGATTCAATTAGCTTTGTTGAATGCATTTGACTTTAATTTGATTCAAAAAGCTCTGTTTGAATGTGTTTGACTTACATTTGATCTAATCAGCTTTGTTTGAATGTGTTTGACTTTCATTTGATTCAATTAGCTTTGTTTGAATGTGTTTGACTTTCATTTGATTTAATTAGGTTTGTTTGAATGTGTTTGACTTTCATTTGATTTAATTGGCTTTGTAGAAAGCATTTGACTTTTAATAGCTTTGTTTGAATGCATTTGAGTTTTATTTGATTTAAATAGCTTTGCTTGAATGTGTTTGACTTTCATTTGATTGAATTAGGTTTGTTTGAATGTGTTTTACTTTCATTTGATTTAATTAGATTTTTTTAGATGTTTTTGACTTTTGTTTGATTCAATTAGCTTTGTTGAATGCATTTGACTTTAATTTGATTCAAAAAGCTCTGTTTGAATGTGTTTGACTTACATTTGAACTAATCAGCTTTGTTTGAATGTGTTTGACTTTCATTTGATTCAATTAGCTTTGTTTGAATGTGTTTGACTTTCATTTGATTTAATTAGGTTTGTTTGAATGTGTTTGACTTTCATTTGATTTAATTGGCTTTGTAGAAAGCATTTGACTTTTAATAGCTTTGTTTGAATGCATTTGACTTTTATTTGATTTAAATAGCTTTGCTTGAATGTGTTTGACTTTCATTTGATTTAATTAGGTTTTTTTAAGATATTTTTTACTTTCATTTGATTCAATTAGCTTTGTTGAATGCATTTGACTTTCAATTGATTCAAAATGCTCTGTTTGAATGTGTTTGACTTACATTTGATCCAATTAGCTTTGTTTCAATGTGTTTGACTTTCATTTGATTCAATTAGCTTTGTAGATTGCATTTGACAGTCATTTGATTTAAAAAGCTCTTTTTGAATGTGTTTGACTTTCATTTGATTCAATTAGGTCTGTTTGAATGTGTTTGACTTTCATTTGATTCAATTAGGTTTGTTTGAATGTGTTTTGACTTTTATTTGATTCAACTGGCTTTGTTGGAATGTTTTTTACTTTCATTTGATTCAATTAGCTTTGTAGAATGCATTTGACTTTCATTTGATTCAAATAGTTTAGTTTGAATGTGTTTGACTTTCATTGGATTCATTTGGCTTTGTTCGAATGTTTTTTACTTTCATTTGATTCAATAAGCTTTGTAGAATGCATTTGACTTTCATTACATTCCAATAGCTTCGTTTGAATGTGTTTGACTTTCATTTGATTTAATTAGGTTTTTTTAGATGTTTTTGACTTTCATTTGATTCATTTAGTTTTGTTTGAATGTGTTTGACTTTCATTTGATTTAATTAGCTTTGTAGATTGCATTTGACCTTCATTTGATTCAAAAAGCTCTTTTTGAATGTGTTTGACTTTCATTTGATTCAATTAGCTCTGTTTGAATGTGTTTGAATTTCATTTGATTCAATTAGACTTGTTTGAATGTGTTTTTACTTTCATTCGATTCAATTAGCTTTGTTAGGATGTGTTTGACTTTAATTTGATTCAATTAGCTTTATAGAATGCATTTGACTTTCACTTGATTCAAATAGTTTTGTTTGAATGTGTTTGACCTTTTATTGATTTAATTTGAATTTTTTTAGATTCATTTGAGTCAATTAGATTTGTAGAATGCATTTGACTTTCATTTGATTCAAATAGCTTTGTCTGAATGTGTTTGACTTTCATTTGATTTAATTAGATTTTTTTAGATGTTTTTGACTTTTGTTTGATTCAATTAGCTTTGTTGAATGTGTTTGACTTTCATTTGATTTAATTAGATTTTTTTAGATGTTTTTGACTTTCATTTGATTTAATGAGCTTTGTTGAATGCATTTGACTTTCATTTGATTCAAAAAGCTCTGTTTGAATGTATTTGACTTACATTTGATTCTGTTAGGTTTGTTTGAATGTGTTTAACTTTCATTTGATTCAATTAGCTTTGAAGATTGCATTTGACTTTCATTTAAGTCAAATAGCTTTGTTGAATGTGTTTGACCTTCATTTGATTCAAAAACCTCTTTTTGAATTTGTTTGACTTTCATTTGATTCAATTGGCTTTGTTCGTGTTTTCGACTTTCATTTGATTCAATTAGCTTTGATGAATGCATTTGACTTTCATTTGATTCAAAAAGCTTTGTTTGAATGTGTTTGACTCACATTTGATCAAATTAGCTTTGTTTCAATGTGTTTGACTTTCATTTGATTCAATTAGCTTTGTAGATTGCAATTGACCGTCATTTGAATCAAAAAGCTCTATTTGAATGTGTTTGACTTTCATTTGATTCAATTAGGTCTGTTTGAATGTGTTTGACTTTCATTTGTATCAATTAGGTTTGTTTGAATGTGTTTGACTTTCATTTGATTCAATTGGCTTTGTTCGAATGTTTTTTACATTTATTTGATTCAATTAGATTTGTAGAATACATTTGACTTTCATTTGATTTAAATAGCTTTGTCTGAATGTGTTTGACTTTCATTTGATTTAATTAGATTTTTTTAGATGTTTTTGACTTTCATTTGATTTAATGAGCTTTGTTGAATGCATTTGACTTTCATTTGATTCAAAAAGCTCTGTTTGAATGTATTTGACTTACATTTGATTCTGTTAGGTTTGTTTGAATGTGTTTAACTTTCATTTGATTCAATTAGCTTTGTAGATTGCATTTGACTTTCATTTAAGTCAAATAGCTTTGTTGAATGTGTTTGACTTTCATTTGATTCAAACAGCTTTGTCTGAATGTGTTTGACTTTCATTTGATTTAATTAGATTTATTTAGATGTTTTTTACTTTCATTTGATTCAATTAGCTTTGTTGAATGCATTTGACTTTCATTTGATTCAAAAAGCTCGGTTTGAATGTGTTTGACTTACATTTGATTCAATTAGCTTTGTTTGGATGTGTTTGACTTTCATTTGATATAAATAGCTCTGTTTGAATATCTTTGACTTTCATTTGATTCAATTAGGTTTGTTTGAATGTGTTTTACTTTCATTTGATTTAATTATATTTTTTTAGATGTTTTTTTACTTTCGTTTGATTCAATTAGCTTTGTTGAATGCATTTGACTTTAATTTGATTCAAAAAGCTCTGTTTGAATGTGTTTGACTTACATTTGATCTAATCAGCTTTGTTTGAATGTTTTTTACTTTTATTTGATTCAATTAGCTTTGTTGAATGCATTTGACTTTCAATTGATTCAAAATGCTCTGTTTGAATGTGTTTGACTTACATTTGATCCAATTAGCTTTGTTTCAATGTGTTTGACTTTCATTTGATTCAATTAGCTTTGTAGATTGCATTTGACCGTCATTTGATTTAAAAAGCTCTTTTTGAATGTGTTTGACTTTCATTTGATTCAATTAGGTCTGTTTGAATGTGTTTGACTTTCATTTGAATCAATTAGGTTTGTTTGAATGTGTTTGACTTTCATTTGATTCAACTGGCTTTGTTGGAATGTTTTTGACTTTCATTTGATTCAATTAGCTTTGTAGAATGCATTTGACTTTCATTTGATTCAAATAGTTTAGTTAGAATGTGTTTGACTTTCATTGGATTCATTTGGCTTTGTTCGAATGTTTTTTACTTTCATTTGATTCAATAAGCTTTGTAGAAATGCATTTGACTTTCATTAGATTCCAATAGCTTTGTTTGAATGTGAATTGACTTTCATTTGATTTAATTAGGTTTTTTTAGATGTTTTTGACTTTCATTTGATTCATTTAGTTTTGTTTGAATGTGTTTGACTTTCATTTGATTTAATTAGCTTTGTAGATTGCATTTGACCTTCATTTGATTCAAAAAGCTCTTTTTGAATGTGTTTGACTTTCATTTGATTCAATTAGCTCTATTTGAATGAGTTTGAATTTCATTTGATTCAATTAGACTTGTTTGAATGTGTTTTACTTTCATTTGATTCAATTAGCTTTGTTTGGATGTGTTTGACTTTAATTTGATTCAATTAGCTTTATAGAATGCATTTGACTTTCACTTGATTCAAAATAGTTTTGTTTGAATGTGTTTGACCTTTTATTGATTTAATTTAAATTTTTTAGATGTTTTTTACTTTCATTTGAGTCAATTAGATTTTGTAGAATGCATTTGACTTTCATTTGATTCAAATAGCTTTGTCTGAATGTGTTTGACTTTCATTTGATTTAATTAGATTTTTTTAGATGTTTTTTACTTTCGTTTGATTCAATTAGCTTTGTTTGAATGCATTTGACTTTCATTTGATTCAAAAAAGCTCTGTTTAAATGTGTTTGACTTACATTTGATTCAATTAGCTTTGTTTGAATGTGTTTGACTTTCATTTGATTCAATTAGCTTTCTTAAATGCATTTGACCTTCATTTGATTCAAAAACCTCTTTTTGAATTTGTTTGACTTTCATTTGATTCATTGGCTTTGTTCGAATGTTTTCGACTTTCATTTGATTCAATTAGCTTTGATGAATGCATTTGACTTTCATTTGATTCAAAAAGCTCTGTTTGAATGTGTTTGACTTTCATTTGATTCAATTAGCTTTTGTTTGGATGTGTTTGACTTTCATTTGATATAAATAGCTCTGTTTGAATATCTTTGACTTTCATTTGATTCAATTAGGTTTGTTTGAATGTGTTTTTACTTTCATTTGATTTAATTATATTTTTTTAGATGTTTTTTTACTTTCGTTTGATTCAATTAGCTTTGTTGAATGCATTTGACTTTAATTTGATTCAAAAAGCTCTGTTTGAATGTGTTTGACTTACATTTGATCTAATCAGCTTTGTTTGAATGTTTTTTACTTTTATTTGATTCAATTAGCTTTGTTGAATGCATTTTGACTTTCAATTGATTCAAAATGCTCTGTTTGAATGTGTTTGACTTACATTTGATCCAATTAGCTTTGTTTCACTGTGTTTGACTTTCATTTGATTCAATTAACTTTGTAGATTGCATTTGACCGTCATTTGATTTAAAAAAGCTTTTTTGAATGTGTTTGACTTTCATTTGATTCAATTAGGTCTGTTTGAATGTGTTTGACTTTCATTTGAATCAATTAGGTTTGTTTGAATGTGTTTGACTTTCATTTGATTCAACTGGCTTTGTTGGAATGTTTTTGACTTTCATTTGATTCAATTAGCTTTGTAGAATGCATTAGACTTTCATTTGATTCAAATAGTTTAGTTAGAATGTGTTTGACTTTCATTGGATTCATTTGGCTTTGTTCGAATGTTTTTTTACTTTCATTTGATTCAATAAGCTTTGTAGAATGCATTTGACTTTCATTAGATTCCAATAGCTTTGTTTGAATGTGATTGACTTTCATTTGATTTAATTAGGTTTTTTTAGATGTTTTTGACTTTCATTTGATTCATTTAGTTTTGTGATGTGAATCAAGAGGCTAATTCTTTTGAAGGGTCCAAGACACTTGTAGAAGGTCCAAATAGCTTCATTATGGGCTGCCCAAACAAGAAAATAAACAAGATAATAAACAAGGAAAGATCCAATAGCTTAAATTGGAAAGAAACAAGCACGAATTACAAAGAAGAAGAAATTGCGAAGTTCGCTTCCGACGAGCACACATGCTGCCACGCGCCGACTCCTGGCCCACGCGCCGACTCCCTAGCTCCGCCTTGGACCACCTTGACATTGGTCAGGCGCGTGCACCACCTTGGTGGCGCGTGCAAAGAGTTTCGGCGACAGAACGAAAAGCATGATTTTCTTTACTTAGTTTCTTCTAGAGTTTTTGCTTGCAAGTTTTTACCTTTCACTTGAAAGGGTTTTTCTTGGTTTAAGCAATTAGGAATCTTCTTAATTTCTGTTATTTTATTTTAAAATAATTTCTAAGTCAATTAGGAATTGTTTTAAGAAGTTTTAGGTTAATTAGAACTAGTCTTATTACTAGTTTCCTAGTTCCATTAGAATTGGTTTTCCTATTCTATCTAGGATACTTTGGGATCAAGGCTAGGGTTTTTTCTAGTTTGAATAGACTTAGGAATAGTTAGTTTTAGTCTATAAATAAGGGATTTTTCGTGGCTTTGTACACAACAACAAAAACCAGAAAATTCAATACAAGTTTATTGTTTGTTTTGCTTAATTGCTTACAAATTCTTTTGCTAGTTTTCAATTCAAGGAGTTGTTTTGATAATTAGAACGTTCAATTCTTAGTTCTAGGAGTAGTCTAAGTTTTGTTCATCAAAGTACTTAGTTCCAGGAGTGGTCTAGGTAATTTGAGAGGCGTTGAATTCGTTCCAGGAGTGGTCGTTTTCAAAGTCATATTATCTTTAAGTTGTTCGATTTTCTAACGAAATTCGAAGGGCTTGTGTTACTTCTGTGATTTTAGATTCTTTATTAAGTTAAGGGGTTTAAATCCACATCATTTTGTTTGAATGTGTTTGACTTTCATTTGATTTAATTAGCTTTGTAGATTGCATTTAACCTTCATTTGATTCAAAAAGCTCTTTTTGAATGTTTTGACTTTCATTTGATTCAATTAGGTCTGTTAGAATGTGTTTGACTTTCATTTGATTCAATTAGGTTTGTTTGAATGTGTTTGACTTTCATTTGATTCAATTGGCTTTGTTGGAATGTTTTTGACTTTCATTTGATTCAATTAGCTTTGTAGAATGCATTTGACTTTCATTTGATTCAAATAGTTTAGTTTGAATGTGTTTGACTTTCATTGGATTCATTTGGCTTTGTTCGAATGTTTTTTACTTTCATTTGATTCAATAAGCTTTGTAGAATGCATTTGACTTTCATTGGATTCCAATAGCTTTGTTTGAATGTGTTTGACTTTCATTTGATTTAATTAGGTTTTTTTAGATGTTTTTGACTTTCATTTGATTCATTTAGTTTTGTGATGTGAATCAAGAGGCTAATTCTTTTGAAGGGTCCAAGACACTTGTAGAAGGTCCAAATAGCTTCATTATGGGCTGCCCAAACAAGAAAATAAACAAGATAATAAACAAGGAAAGATCCAATAGCTTAAATTGGAAAGAAAAAGCACGAATTACAAAGAAGAAGAAATTGCGAAGTTCACTTCCGACGAGCACACATGCTGCCACGCGCCGACTCCTGGCCCACGCGCCGACTCCCTAGCTCCGCCTTGGACCACCTTGACATTGGTCAGGCGCGTGCACCACCTTGGTGGCGCGTGCAAAGAGTTTCGGCGACAGAACGAAAAGCATGATTTTCTTTACTTAGTTTCTTCTAGAGTTTTTGCTTGCAAGTTTTTACCTTTCACTTGAAAGGGTTTTTCTTGGTTTAAGCAATTAGGAATCTTCTTAATTTCTGTTATTTTATTTTAAAATAATTTCTAAGTCAATTAGGAATTGTTTTAAGAAGTTTTAGGTTAATTAGAACTAGTCTTATTACTAGTTTCCTAGTTCCATTAGAATTGGTTTTCCTATTCTATCTAGGATACTTTGGGATCAAGGCTAGGGTTTTTTCTAGTTTGAATAGACTTAGGAATAGTTAGTTTTAGTCTATAAATAAGGGATTTTTCGTGGCTTTGTACACAACAACAAAACCAGAAAATTCAATACAAGTTTATTGTTTGTTTTGCTTAATTGCTTACAAATTCTTTTGCTAGTTTTCAATTCAAGGAGTTGTTTTGATAATTAGAACGTTCAATTCTTAGTTCTAGGAGTAGTCTAAGTTTTGTTCATCAAAGTACTTAGTTCCAGGAGTGGTCTAGGTAATTTGAGAGGCGTTGAATTCGTTCCAGGAGTGGTCGTTTTCAAAGTCATATTATCTTTAAGTTGTTCGATTTTCTAACGAAATTCGAAGGGCTTGTGTTACTTCTGTGATTTTAGATTCTTTATTAAGTTAAGGGGTTTAAATCCACATCATTTGTTTGAATGTGTTTGACTTTCATTTGATTTAATTAGCTTTGTAGATTGCATTTAACCTTCATTTGATTCAAAAAGCTCTTTTTGAATGTGTTTGACTTTCATTTGATTCAATTAGGTCTGTTAGAATGTGTTTGACTTTCATTTGATTCAATTAGGTTTGTTTGAATGTGTTTGACTTTCATTTGATTCAATTGGCTTTGTTGGAATGTTTTTGACTTTCATTTGATTCAATTAGCTTTGTAGAATGCATTTGACTTTCATTTGATTCAAATAGTTTAGTTTGAATGTGTTTGACTTTCATTGGATTCATTTGGCTTTGTTCGAATGTTTTTTACTTTCATTTGATTCAATAAGCTTTGTAGAATGCATTTGACTTTCATTGGATTCCAATAGCTTTGTTTGAATGTGTTTGACTTTCATTTGATTTAATTAGGTTTTTTTAGATTTTTGACTTTCATTTGATTCATTTAGTTTTGTGATGTGAATCAAGAGGCTAATTCTTTTGAAGGGTCCAAGACACTTGTAGAAGGTCCAAATAGCTTCATTATGGGCTGCCCAAACAAGAAAATAAACAAGATAATAAACAAGGAAAGATCCAATAGCTTAAATTGGAAAGAAACAAGCACGAATTACAAAGAAGAAGAAATTGCGAAGTTCGCTTCCGACGAGCACACATGCTGCACGCGCCGACTCCTGGCCCACGCGCCGACTCCCTAGCTCCGCCTTGGACCCACCTTGACATTGGTCAGGCGCGTGCACCACCTTGGTGGCGCGTGCAAAGAGTTTCGGCGACAGAACGAAAAGCATGATTTTCTTTACTTAGTTTCTTCTAGAGTTTTTGCTTGCAAGTTTTTACCTTTCACTTGAAAGGGTTTTTCTTGGTTTAAGCAATTAGGAATCTTCTTAATTTCTGTTATTTTATTTTAAAATAATTTCTAAGTCAATTAGGAATTGTTTTAAGAAGTTTTAGGTTAATTAGAACTAGTCTTATTACTAGTTTCCTAGTTCCATTAGAATTGGTTTTCCTATTCTATCTAGGATACTTTGGGATCAAGGCTAGGGTTTTTTCTAGTTTGAATAGACTTAGGAATAGTTAGTTTTAGTCTATAAATAAGGGATTTTTCGTGGCTTTGTACACAACAACAAAAACCAGAAAATTCAATACAAGTTTTTGTTTGTTTTGCTTAATTGCTTACAAATTCTTTTGCTAGTTTTCAATTCAAGGAGTTGTTTTGATAATTAGAACGTTCAATTCTTAGTTCTAGGAGTAGTCTAAGTTTTGTTCATCAAAGTACTTAGTTCCAGGAGTGGTCTAGGTAATTTGAGAGGCGTTGAATTCGTTCCAGGAGTGGTCGTTTTCAAAGTCATATTATCTTTAAGTTGTTCGATTTTCTAACGAAATTCGAAGGGCTTGTGTTACTTCTGTGATTTTAGATTCTTTATTAAGTTAAGGGGTTTAAATCCACATCATTTTGTTTGAATGTGTTTGACTTTCATTTGATTTAATTAGCTTTGTAGATTGCATTTAACCTTCATTTGATTCAAAAAGCTCTTTTTGAATGTGTTTGACTTTCATTTGATTCAATTAGGTCTGTTAGAATGTGTTTGACTTTCATTTGATTCAATTAGGTTTGTTTGAATGTGTTTGACTTTCATTTGATTCAATTGGCTTTGTTGGAATGTTTTTGACTTTCATTTGATTCAATTAGCTTTGTAGAATGCATTTGACTTTCATTTGATTCAAATAGTTTAGTTTGAATGTGTTTGACTTTCATTGGATTCATTTGGCTTTGTTCGAATGTTTTTTACTTTCATTTGATTCAATAAGCTTTGTAGAATGCATTTGACTTTCATTGGATTCCAATAGCTTTGTTTGAATGTGTTTGACTTTCATTTGATTTAATTAGGTTTTTTTAGATGTTTTTGACTTTCATTTGATTCATTTAGTTTTGTGATGTGAATCAAGAGGCTAATTCTTTTGAAGGGTCCAAGACACTTGTAGAAGGTCCAAATAGCTTCATTATGGGCTGCCCAAACAAGAAAATAAACAAGATAATAAACAAGGAAAGATCCAATAGCTTAAATTGGAAAGAAACAAGCACGAATTACAAAGAAGAAGAAATTGCGAAGTTCACTTCCGACGAGCACACATGCTGCCACGCGCCGACTCCTGGCCCACGCGCCGACTCCCTAGCTCCGCCTTGGACCACCTTGACATTGGTCAGGCGCGTGCAAGAGTTTCGGGACAGAACGAAAAGCATGATTTTCTTTACTTAGTTTCTTCTAGAGTTTTTGCTTGCAAGTTTTTACCTTTCACTTGAAAGGGTTTTTCTTGGTTTAAGCAATTAGGAATCTTCTTAATTTCTGTTATTTTATTTTAAAATAATTTCTAAGTCAATTAGGAATTGTTTTAAGAAGTTTTAGGTTAATTAGAACTAGTCTTATTACTAGTTTCCTAGTTCCATTAGAATTGGTTTTCCTATTCTATCTAGGATACTTTGGGATCAAGGCTAGGGTTTTTTCTAGTTTGAATAGACTTAGGAATAGTTAGTTTTAGTCTATAAATAAGGGATTTTTCGTGGCTTTGTACACAACAACAAAAACCAGAAAATTCAATACAAGTTTATTGTTTGTTTTGCTTAATTGCTTACAAATTCTTTGCTAGTTTTCAATTCAAGGAGTTGTTTTGATAATTAGAACGTTCAATTCTTAGTTCTAGGAGTAGTCTAAGTTTTGTTCATCAAAGTACTTAGTTCCAGGAGTGGTCTAGGTAATTTGAGAGGCGTTGAATTCGTTCCAGGAGTGGTCGTTTTCAAAGTCATATTATCTTTAAGTTGTTCGATTTTCTAACGAAATTCGAAGGGCTTGTGTTACTTCTGTGATTTTAGATTCTTTATTAAGTTAAGGGGTTTAAATCCACATCATTTTGTTTGAATGTGTTTGACTTTCATTTGATTTAATTAGCTTTGTAGATTGCATTTAACCTTCATTTGATTCAAAAAGCTCTTTTTGAATGTGTTTGACTTTCATTTGATTCAATTAGGTCTGTTAGAATGTGTTTGACTTTCATTTGATTCAATTAGGTTTGTTTGAATGTGTTTGACTTTCATTTGATTCAATTGGCTTTGTTGGAATGTTTTTGACTTTCATTTGATTCAATTAGCTTTGTAGAATGCATTTGACTTTCATTTGATTCAAATAGTTTAGTTTGAATGTGTTTGACTTTCATTGGATTCATTTGGCTTTGTTCGAATGTTTTTTACTTTCATTTGATTCAATAAGCTTTGTAGAATGCATTTGACTTTCATTGGATTCCAATAGCTTTGTTTGAATGTGTTTGACTTTCATTTGATTTAATTAGGTTTTTTTAGATGTTTTTGACTTTCATTTGATTCATTTAGTTTTGTGATGTGAATCAAGAGGCTAATTCTTTTGAAGGGTCCAAGACACTTGTAGAAGGTCCAAATAGCTTCATTATGGGCTGCCCAAACAAGAAAATAAACAAGATAAAAACAAGGAAAGATCCAATAGCTTAAATTGGAAAGAAACAAGCACGAATTACAAAGAAGAAGAAATTGCGAAGTTCGCTTCCGACGAGCACACATGCTGCCACGCGCCGACTCCTGGCCCACGCGCCGACTCCCTAGCTCCGCCTTGGACCCACCTTGACATTGGTCAGGCGCGTGCACCACCTTGGTGGCGCGTGCAAAGAGTTTCGGCGACAGAACGAAAAGCATGATTTTCTTTACTTAGTTTCTTCTAGAGTTTTTGCTTGCAAGTTTTTACCTTTCACTTGAAAGGGTTTTTCTTGGTTTAAGCAATTAGGAATCTTCTTAATTTCTGTTATTTTATTTTAAAATAATTTCTAAGTCAATTAGGAATTGTTTTAAGAAGTTTTAGGTTAATTAGAACTAGTCTTATTACTAGTTTCCTAGTTCCATTAGAATTGGTTTTCCTATTCTATCTAGGATACTTTGGGATCAAGGCTAGGGTTTTTTCTAGTTTGAATAGACTTAGGAATAGTTAGTTTTAGTCTATAAATAAGGGATTTTTCGTGGCTTTGTACACAACAACAAAAACCAGAAAATTCAATACAAGTTTATTGTTTGTTTTGCTTAATTGCTTACAAATTCTTTTGCTAGTTTTCAATTCAAGGAGTTGTTTTGATAATTAGAACGTTCAATTCTTAGTTCTAGGAGTAGTCTAAGTTTTGTTCATCAAAGTACTTAGTTCCAGGAGTGGTCTAGGTAATTTGAGAGGCGTTGAATTCGTTCCAGGAGTGGTCGTTTTCAAAGTCATATTATCTTTAAGTTGTTCGATTTTCTAACGAAATTCGAAGGGCTTGTGTTACTTCTGTGATTTTAGATTCTTTATTAAGTTAAGGGGTTTAAATCCACATCATTTTGTTTGAATGTGTTTGACTTTCATTTGATTTAATTAGCTTTGTAGATTGCATTTAACCTTCATTTGATTCAAAAAGCTCTTTTTGAATGTGTTTGACTTTCATTTGATTCAATTAGGTCTGTTAGAATGTGTTTGACTTTCATTTGATTCAATTAGGTTTGTTTGAATGTGTTTGACTTTCATTTGATTCAATTGGCTTTGTTGGAATGTTTTTGACTTTCATTTGATTCAATTAGCTTTGTAGAATGCATTTGACTTTCATTTGATTCAAATAGTTTAGTTTGAATGTGTTTGACTTTCATTGGATTCATTTGGCTTTGTTCGAATGTTTTTTACTTTCATTTGATTCAATAAGCTTTGTAGAATGCATTTGACTTTCATTGGATTCCAATAGCTTTGTTTGAATGTGTTTGACTTTCATTTGATTTAATTAGGTTTTTTTAGATGTTTTTGACTTTCATTTGATTCATTTAGTTTTGTGATGTGAATCAAGAGGCTAATTCTTTTGAAGGGTCCAAGACACTTGTAGAAGGTCCAAATAGCTTCATTATGGGCTGCCCAAACAAGAAAATAAACAAGATAATAAACAAGGAAAGATCCAATAGCTTAAATTGGAAAGAAACAAGCACGAATTACAAAGAAGAAGAAATTGCGAAGTTCGCTTCCGACGAGCACACATGCTGCCACGCGCCGACTCCTGGCCCACGCGCCGACTCCCTAGCTCCGCCTTGGACCCACCTTGACATTGGTCAGGCGCGTGCACCACCTTGGTGGCGCGTGCAAAGAGTTTCGGCGACAGAACGAAAAGCATGATTTTCTTTACTTAGTTTCTTCTAGAGTTTTTGCTTGCAAGTTTTTACCTTTCACTTGAAAGGGTTTTTCTTGGTTTAAGCAATTAGGAATCTTCTTAATTTCTGTTATTTTATTTTAAAATAATTTCTAAGTCAATTAGGAATTGTTTTAAGAAGTTTTAGGTTAATTAGAACTAGTCTTATTACTAGTTTCCTAGTTCCATTAGAATTGGTTTTCCTATTCTATCTAGGATACTTTGGGATCAAGGCTAGGGTTTTTTCTAGTTTGAATAGACTTAGGAATAGTTAGTTTTAGTCTATAAATAAGGGATTTTTCGTGGCTTTGTACACAACAACAAAAACCAGAAAATTCAATACAAGTTTATTGTTTGTTTTGCTTAATTGCTTACAAATTCTTTTGCTAGTTTTCAATTCAAGGAGTTGTTTTGATAATTAGAACGTTCAATTCTTAGTTCTAGGAGTAGTCTAAGTTTTGTTCATCAAAGTACTTAGTTCCAGGAGTGGTCTAGGTAATTTGAGAGGCGTTGAATTCGTTCCAGGAGTGGTCGTTTTCAAAGTCATATTATCTTTAAGTTGTTCGATTTTCTAACGAAATTCGAAGGGCTTGTGTTACTTCTGTGATTTTAGATTCTTATTAAGTTAAGGGGTTTAAATCCACATCATTTTGTTTGAATGTGTTTGACTTTCATTTGATTTAATTAGCTTTGTAGATTGCATTTAACCTTCATTTGATTCAAAAAGCTCTTTTTGAATGTGTTTGACTTTCATTTGATTCAATTAGGTCTGTTAGAATGTGTTTGACTTTCATTTGATTCAATTAGGTTTGTTTGAATGTGTTTGACTTTCATTTGATTCAATTGGCTTTGTTGGAATTTTGACTTTCATTTGATTCAATTAGCTTTGTAGAATGCATTTGACTTTCATTTGATTAATAGTTTAGTTTGAATGTGTTTTGACTTTCATTGGATTCATTTGGCTTTGTTCGAATGTTTTTTACTTTCATTTGATTCAATAAGCTTTGTAGAATGCATTTGATTGGATTAGCTTTGTTTGAATGTGTTTGACTTTCATTTGATTTAATTAGGTTTTTTTAGATGTTTTTGACTTTCATTTGATTCATTTAGTTTTGTGATGTGAATCAAGAGGCTAATTCTTTTGAAGGGTCCAAGACACTTGTAGAAGGTCCAAATAGCTTCATTATGGGCTGCCCAAACAAGAAAATAAACAAGATAATAAACAAGGAAAGATCCAATAGCTTAAATTGGAAAGAAACAAGCACGAATTACAAAGAAGAAGAAATTGCGAAGTTCGCTTCCGACGAGCACGCGCCGACTCCTGGCCCACGCGCCGACTCCCTAGCTCCGCCTTGGACCCACCTTGACATTGGTCAGGCGCGTGCACCACCTTGGTGGCGCGTGCAAAGAGTTTCGGCGACAGAACGAAAAGCATGATTTTCTTTACTTAGTTTCTTCTAGAGTTTTTGCTTGCAAGTTTTTACCTTTCACTTGAAAGGGTTTTTCTTGGTTTAAGCAATTAGGAATCTTCTTAATTTCTGTTATTTTATTTTAAAATAATTTCTAAGTCAATTAGGAATTGTTTTAAGAAGTTTTAGGTTAATTAGAACTAGTCTTATTACTAGTTTCCTAGTTCCATTAGAATTGGTTTTCCTATTCTATCTAGGATACTTTGGGATCAAGGCTAGGGTTTTTTCTAGTTTGAATAGACTTAGGAATAGTTAGTTTTAGTCTATAAATAAGGGATTTTTCGTGGCTTTGTACACAACAACAAAAACCAGAAAATTCAATACAAGTTTATTGTTTGTTTTGCTTAATTGCTTACAAATTCTTTTGCTAGTTTTCAATTCAAGGAGTTGTTTTGATAATTAGAACGTTCAATTCTTAGTTCTAGGAGTAGTCTAAGTTTTGTTCATCAAAGTACTTAGTTCCAGGAGTGGTCTAGGTAATTTGAGAGGCGTTGAATTCGTTCCAGGAGTGGTCGTTTTCAAAGTCATATTATCTTTAAGTTGTTCGATTTTCTAACGAAATTCGAAGGGCTTGTGTTACTTCTGTGATTTTAGATTCTTTATTAAGTTAAGGGGTTTAAATCCACATCATTTTGTTTGAATGTGTTTGACTTTCATTTGATTTAATTAGCTTTGTAGATTGCATTTAACCTTCATTTGATTCAAAAAGCTCTTTTTGAATGTGTTTGACTTTCATTTGATTCAATTAGGTCTGTTAGAATGTGTTTGACTTTCATTTGATTCAATTAGGTTTGTTTGAATGTGTTTGACTTTCATTTGATTCAATTGGCTTTGTTGAATGTTTTTGATTGATTCAATTAGCTTTGTAGAATGCATTTGACTTTCGATTCAAATAGTTTAGTTTGAATGTGTTTGACTTTCATTGGATTCATTTGCTTTGTTCGAATGTTTTTTACTTTCATTTGAATAAGCTTTGTAGAATGCATTTGACTTTCATTGGATTCCAATAGCTTTGTTTGAATGTGTTTGACTTTCATTTGATTTAATTAGGTTTTTTTAGATGTTTTTGACTTTCATTTGATTCATTTAGTTTTGTGATGTGAATCAAGAGGCTAATTCTTTTGAAGGGTCCAAGACACTTGTAGAAGGTCCAAATAGCTTCATTATGGGCTGCCCAAACAAGAAAATAAACAAGATAATAAACAAGGAAAGATCCAATAGCTTTAAATTGGAAAGAAACAAGCACGAATTACAAAGAAGAAGAAATTGCGAAGTTCGCTTCCGACGAGCACACATGCTGCCACGCGCCGACTCTGGCCCACGCGCCGACTCCCTAGCTCCGCCTTGGACCCACCTTGACATTGGTCAGGCGCGTGCACCACCTTGGTGGCGCGTGCAAAGAGTTTCGGCGACAGAACGAAAAGCATGATTTTCTTTACTTAGTTTCTTCTAGAGTTTTTGCTTGCAAGTTTTTACCTTTCACTTGAAAGGGTTTTTCTTGGTTTAAGCAATTAGGAATCTTCTTAATTTCTGTTATTTTATTTTAAAATAATTTCTAAGTCAATTAGGAATTTTTTTAAGAAGTTTTAGGTTAATTAGAACTAGTCTTATTACTAGTTTCCTAGTTCCATTAGAATTGGTTTTCCTATTCTATCTAGGATACTTTGGGATCAAGGCTAGGGTTTTTTCTAGTTTGAATAGACTTAGGAATAGTTAGTTTTAGTCTATAAATAAGGGATTTTTCGTGGCTTTGTACACAACAACAAAAACCAGAAAATTCAATACAAGTTTATTGTTTGTTTTGCTTAATTGCTTACAAATTCTTTTGCTAGTTTTCAATTCAAGGAGTTGTTTTGATAATTAGAACGTTCAATTTAGTTCTAGGAGTAGTCTAAGTTTTGTTCATCAAAGTACTTAGTTCCAGGAGTTTCGTTGAAGAGGCGTTTTTCAAAGTCATATTATCTTTAAGTTGTTCGATTTTCTAACGAAATTCGAAGGGCTTGTGTTACTTCTGTGATTTTAGATTCTTTATTAAGTTAAGGGGTTTAAATCCACATCATTTTGTTTGAATGTGTTTGACTTTCATTTGATTTAATTAGCTTTGTAGATTGCATTTAACCTTCATTTGATTCAAAAAGCTCTTTTTGAATGTGTTTGACTTTCATTTGATTCAATTAGGTCTGTTAGAATGTGTTTGACTTTCATTTGATTCAATTAGGTTTGTTTGAATGTGTTTGACTTTCATTTGATTCAATTGGCTTTGTTGGAATGTTTTTGACTTTCATTTGATTCAATTAGCTTTGTAATGCATTTGACTTTCATTTGATTCAAATAGTTTAGTTTGAATGTGTTTGACTTTCATTGGATTCATTTGGCTTTGTTCGAATGTTTTTTACTTTCAAAATTGGATTCCAAAGCTTTGTTTGAATGTGTTTGACTTTCATTTGATTTAATTAGGTTTTTTTAGATGTTTTTGACTTTCATTTGATTCATTTAGTTTTGTGATGTGAATCAAGAGGCTAATTCTTTTGAAGGGTCCAAGACACTTGTAGAAGGTCCAAATAGCTTCATTATGGGCTGCCCAAACAAGAAAATAAACAAGATAATAAACAAGGAAAGATCCAATAGCTTAAATTGGAAAGAAACAAGCACGAATTACAAAGAAGAGAAATTGCGAAGTTCGCTTCCGACGAGCACACATGCTGCCACGCGCCGACTCCTGGCCCACGCGCCGACTCCCTAGCTCCGCCTTGGACCACCTTGACATTGGTCAGGCGCGTGCACCTTGGTGGCGCGTGCAAAGAGTTTCGGCGACAGAACGAAAAGCATGATTTTCTTTACTTAGTTTCTTCTAGAGTTTTTGCTTGCAAGTTTTTACCTTTCACTTGAAAGGGTTTTTTCTTGGTTTAAGCAATTAGGAATCTTCTTAATTTCTGTTATTTTATTTTAAAATAATTTCTAAGTCAATTAGGAATTGTTTTAAGAAGTTTTAGGTTAATTAGAACTAGTCTTATTACTAGTTTCCTAGTTCCATTAGAATTGGTTTTCCTATTCTATCTAGGATACTTTGGGATCAAGGCTAGGGTTTTTTCTAGTTTGAATAGACTTAGGAATAGTTAGTTTTAGTCTATAATAAGGGATTTTTCGTGGCTTTGTACACAACAACAAAAACCAGAAAATTCAATACAAGTTTATTGTTTGTTTTGCTTAATTGCTTACAAATTCTTTTGCTAGTTTTCAATTCAAGGAGTTGTTTTGATAATTAGAACGTTCAATTCTTAGTTCTAGGAGTAGTCTAAGTTTTGTTCATCAAAGTACTTAGTTCCAGGAGTGGTCTAGGTAATTTGAGAGGCGTTGAATTCGTTCCAGGAGTGGTCGTTTTCAAAGTCATATTATCTTTAAGTTGTTCGATTTTCTAACGAAATTCGAAGGGCTTGTGTTACTTCTGTGATTTTAGATTCTTTATTAAGTTAAGGGTTTAAATCCACATCATTTTGTTTGAATGTGTTTGACTTTCATTTGATTTAATTAGCTTTGTAGATTGCATTTAACCTTCATTTGATTCAAAAAGCTCTTTTTGAATGTGTTTGACTTTCATTTGATTCAATTAGGTCTGTTAGAATGTGTTTGACTTTCATTTGATTCAATTAGGTTTGTTTGAATGTGTTTGACTTTCATTTGATTCAATTGGCTTTGTTGGAATGTTTTTGACTTTCATTTGATTCAATTAGCTTTGTAGAATGCATTTGACTTTCATTTGATTCAAATAGTTTAGTTTGAATGTTTGACTTTCATTGGATTCATTTGGCTTTGTTCGAATGTTTTTTACTTTCATTTGATTCAATAAGCTTTGTAGAATGCATTTGACTTTCATTGGATTCCAATAGCTTTGTTTGAATGTGTTTGACTTTCATTTGATTTAATTAGGTTTTTTTAGATGTTTTTGACTTTCATTTGATTCATTTAGTTTTGTGATGTGAATCAAGAGGCTAATTCTTTTGAAGGGTCCAAGACACTTGTAGAAGGTCCAAATAGCTTCATTATGGGCTGCCCAAACAAGAAAATAAACAAGATAATAAACAAGGAAAGATCCAATAGCTTAAATTGGAAAGAAACAAGCACGAATTACAAAGAAGAAGAAATTGCGAAGTTCGCTTCCGACGAGCACACATGCTGCCACGCGCCGACTCCTGGCCACGCGCCGACTCCCTAGCTCCGCCTTGGACCCACCTTGACATTGGTCAGGCGCGTGCACCACCTTGGTGGCGCGTGCAAAGAGTTTCGGCGACAGAACGAAAGCATGATTTTCTTTACTTAGTTTCTTCTAGAGTTTTTGCTTGCAAGTTTTACCTTTCACTTGAAAGGGTTTTTCTTGGTTTAAGCAATTAGGAATCTTCTTAATTTCTGTTATTTTATTTTAAAATAATTTCTAAGTCAATTAGGAATTGTTTTAAGAAGTTTTAGGTTAATTAGAACTAGTCTTATTACTAGTTTCCTAGTTCCATTAGAATTGGTTTTCCTATTCTATCTAGGATACTTTGGGATCAAGGCTAGGGTTTTTTCTAGTTTGAATAGACTTAGGAATAGTTAGTTTTAGTCTATAAATAAGGGATTTTTCGTGGCTTTGTACACAACAACAAAAACCAGAAAATTCAATACAAGTTTATTGTTTGTTTTGCTTAATTGCTTACAAATTCTTTTGCTAGTTTTCAATTCAAGGAGTTGTTTTGATAATTAGAACGTTCAATTCTTAGTTCTAGGAGTAGTCTAAGTTTTGTTCATCAAAGTACTTAGTTCCAGGAGTGGTCTAGGTAATTTGAGAGGCGTTGAATTCGTTCCAGGAGTGGTCGTTTTCAAAGTCATATTATCTTTAAGTTGTTCGATTTTCTAACGAAATTCGAAGGGCTTGTGTTACTTCTGTGATTTTAGATTCTTTATTAAGTTAAGGGGTTTAAATCCACATCATTTTGTTTGAATGTGTTTGACTTTCATTTGATTTAATTAGCTTTGTAGATTGCATTTAACCTTCATTTGATTCAAAAAGCTCTTTTTGAATGTGTTTGACTTTCATTTGATTCAATTAGGTCTGTTGAATGTG
>NW_018742380.1:0-14742 GCF_001683475.1 Chenopodium quinoa | reverse complement strand
GACTTTCATTGGATTCAATTAGGTTTGTTAGAATGCCATTGACTTTCGTTTGATTCAATTAGGTTTGTTAGAATGCCATTGACTTTCATTTGATTCAATTAGCTTTGTTGAATGCTTATGACTTTCATTTGATTCACAAAGCTTTGTTTGAATGTGTTTGACTTTCATTTGATTCAATTAGCATTGTTGAACGCATTTGACAGTCATTTGATTCAAAAAACTTTGTTTGAATTACCTAGACTTTCACTTGATTCAATTAGCTTTTTTGAATGCATTTAACTTTCATTTGATTTAAAAAGCTTTGTTTAAATGTAATTGACTTTCACTTGATTTAATTACTTTTTTTTAATTGCATTTGACTTTTAGTTGATTCAAAAAGATTTGTTTGAATGTGCTTGACTTTCATATGATTCAATTAGCATCGTTGAATGGATTTGACAATCATCTGATTCAAAAAGCTTTGTTTGACTTTCACTTGATTCAAATCGCTATTTTGAATGCATTTGAATTTCATTTGATTGAAAAAGCTTTGTTTGAATGTGTTTGATTTTCATTTGATTAAATTAGCTTTATTTGAATATGATTGACTTTCATTTGAATCAATTAGCTTTGTTTAATGCATTTGACTTTCATTTAATTCAAAAAGCTTTGTTTGAATGTGTTTGACTATAATTTGATTCAAATAGCTTTGTTTGAATGTTTTTGACTTTCACTTGATTTAAATACCTTTTTTGAATGCGTTTGACTTTCATTTGATTCAAATAGCATTTCTTGAATGTGTTTGACTTTCATTTGGTTCAAATAGCTTTGTTTAAATGTGTTTGACTTTCATTTGATTCAATTAGCTTTGCTTGAATGTGGTTAACTTTCAATTGAGTCAATTTGCTTTGTTGAATGCATTTGACTTTCATTTGATTCAAAAAGTTTTGTTTGACTGTATATGATTCAATTAGCCTCGTTGAATGCATTTGACAATCATTTGATTCAAAAAGCTTTGTTCGAATTCTTTGGACTTTTAGTTGATTCAATTAGCTTTTTTGAAAGCATTTGACTTTCATATGATTTAACTAGCTTTGTTTGAATGTTTTTGACTTTCATTTGATGCAATTAGCTTTGTCTGAATGTTTGACTTTCGTTTGATTTAATTATCTTTTTTGAATGCATTTGACTTTCATTTGATTCAGATAGCATTGTTTGAATGTGTTTGACTTTCATTTGATTCAAATAGCTTTGTTTGAATGTGTTTGCCTTCCATTGGATTTAATTAGCTTTGTTTGAATGTGGTTGACTTTTAAGTGATTCAATTTGATTTGTTGAATGCATTTGACTTTCATTTGATTCAAAAAGATTTGTTTGAATGTGTTTGACTTTCATATGATTCAATTAGTATCGTTGAATGCATTTGACAATCATTTGATTAAAAAAGCTACGTTTGAATTTGTTTGACTTTCACTTGATTCAATTAGCTGTTTTGAACTCATTTGACTTTCTTTGGATTCAAAAAGCTTTGTTAGAATGTGTTTGAATTTCACTTGATTTAAATTAGCTTTGTTTGAATGTAGTTAACTTTCATTTGATTCAATTAGCTTTGTTTGAATGTGGTTGACTTTCATTTGATTCAATTAGGTTTGTTAGAATGCCATTGACTTTCGTTTGATTCAATTAGGTTTGTTAGAATGCCATTGACTTTCATTTGATTCAATTAGCTTTGTTGAATGCATATGACTTTCATTTGATTCAAAAAGCTTTGTTTGAATGTGTTTGACTTTCATTTGATTCAATTAGCATCGTTGAACGCATTTGACAGTCATTTGATTCAAAAAACTTTGTTTGAATTACCTAGACTTTCACTTGATTCAATTAGCTTTTTTGAATGCATTTAACTTTCATTTGATTTAAAAAGCTTTGTTTAAATGTAATTGACTTTCACCTTAATTAATTACTTTTTTTTAATTGCATTTGACTTTCAGTTGTTTCAAAAAGATTTGTTTGAATGTGCTTGACTTTCATATGATTCAATTAGCATCGTTGAATGGATTTGACAATCATTTGATTCAAAAAGCTTTGTTTGACTTTCACTTGATTCAAATCGCTATTTTGAATGCATTTGAATTTCATTTGATTGAAAAAGCTTTGTTTGAATGTGTTTGATTTTCATTTGATTAAATTAGCTTTATTTGAATCTGATTGACTTTCATTTGAATCAATTAGCTTTGTTTAATGCATTTGACTTTCATTTAATTCAAAAAGCTTTGTTTGAATGTGTTTGACTTTAATTTGATTCAAATAGCTTTGTTTGAATGTTTTTTACTTTCACTTGATTTAAATACCTTTTTTGAATGCGTTTGACTTTCATTTGATTCAAATAGCATTTCTTGAATGTGTTTGACTTTCATTTGGTTCAAATAGCTTTGTTTAAATGTGTTTGACTTTCATTTGATTCAATTAGCTTTGCTTGAATGTGGTTAACTTTCAATTGATTCAATTAGCTTTGCTTGAATCGTTGAATGTTTTTGACTTTCACTTGATTTCAATACCTTTTTTTGAATGCGTTTGACTTTCATTTGATTCAAATAGCATTTCTTGAATGTGTTTTGACTTTCATTTGGTTCAAATAGCTTTGTTTAAATGTGTTTGACTTTCACTTGATTCAATTAGCTTTTTTGAATGGATTTAACTTTCATTTGATTCAAAAAGATTTGTTTGAATGTGTTTGACTTTCATATGATTCAATTAGTATAGTTGAATGCATTTGACAATCATTTGATTCAAAAAGCTATGTTTGAATTTGTTTGACTTTCACTTGATTCAATTAGCTTTTTTGAACTCATTTGACTTTCTTTGGATTCAAAAAGCTTTATTTGAATGTGTTTGAATTTCACTTGATTTAAATTAGCTTTGTTTGAATGTGGTTAACTTTCATTTGATTCAATTAGCTTTGTTTGAATGTGGTTGACTTTCATTGGATTCAATTAGGTTTGTTAGAATGCCATTGACTTTCGTTTGATTCAATTAGGTTTGTTAGAATGCCATTGACTTTCATTTGATTCAATTAGCTTTGTTGAATGCATATGACTTTCATTTGATTCAAAAAGCTTTGTTTGAATGTGTTTGACTTTCATTTGATTCAATTAGCATCGTTGAACGCATTTGACAGTCATTTGATTCAAAAAACTTTGTTTGAATTACCTGGACTTTCACTTGATTCAATTAGCTTTTTTGAATGCATTTAACTTTCATTTGATTTAAAAAGCTTTGTTTAAATGTAATTGACTTTCACTTGATTTAATTACTTTTTTTTAATTGCATTTGACTTTCAGTTGATTCAAAAAGATTTGTTTGAATGTGCTTGACTTTCATATGATTCAATTAGCATCGTTGAATGGATTTGACAATCATTTGATTCAAAAAGCTTTGTTTGACTTTCACTTGATTCAAATCGCTATTTTGAATGCATTTGAATTTCATTTGATTGAAAAAGCTTTGTTTGAATGTGTTTGATTTGCATTTGATTAAATTAGCTTTATTTGAATTTGATTGACTTTCATTTGAATCAATTAGCTTTGTTTAATGCATTTGACTTTCATTTAATTCAAAAAGCTTTGTTTGAATGTGTTTGACTTTAATTTGATTCAAATAGCTTTGTTTGAATGTTTTTTACTTTCACTTGATTTCAATACCTTTTTTGAATGCGTTTGACTTTCATTTGATTCAAATAGCATTTCTTGAATGTGTTTGACTTTCATTTGGTTCAAATAGCTTTGTTTAAATGTGTTTGACTTTCACTTGATTCAATTAGCTTTTTTGAATGGATTTAACTTTCATTTGATTCAAAAAGATTTGTTTAAATGTGCTTGACTTTCATATGATTCAATTAGCATCGTTGAATGGATTTGACAATCATTTGATCAAAAAAGCTTTCTTTGACTTTCACTTGATTCAAATCGCTATTTTGAATGCATTTGAGTTTCATTTGATTGAAAAAGCTTTGTTTGAATGTGTTTGATTTTCATTTGATTAAATTAGCTTATTTTGAATCTGATTGACTTTCATTTGAATCAATTAGCTTTGTTTAATGCATTTGACTTTCATTTAATTCAAAAAGCTTTGTTTGAATGTGTTTGACTTTAATTTGATTCAAATAGCTTTGTTTGAATGTTTTTGACTTTCACTTGATTTAAATACCTTTTTTGAATGCGTTTGACTTTCATTTGATTCAAATAGCATTTCCTTAATGTGTTTGACTTTCATTTGGTTCAAATAGCTTTGTTTAAATGTATTTGACTTTCATTTGATTCAATTAGCTTTGCTTGAATGTGGTTAACTTTCAATTGAGTCAATTTGCTTTGTTGAATGCATTTGACTTTCATTTGATTCAAAAAGTTTTGTTTGACTGTCATATGATTCAATTAGCCTCGTTGAATGCATTTACAATTATTTGATTCAAAAAGCTTTATTTGAATTCTTTGGACTTTTAGTTGATTCAATTAGCTTTTTTGAAAGCATTTGACTTCATATGATTTAACTAGCTTTGTTTGAATGTTTTTTAATTTCATTTGATGCAATTAGCTTTGTCTGAATGTGTTTGACTTTCGTTTGATTTAATTATCTTTTTAGAATGCATTTGACTTTCATTTGATTCAGATAGCATTGTTTGAATGTGTTTGACTTTCTTTGATTCAAATAGCTTTGTTTGAATGTGTTTGACTTCCATTGGATTTTAATTAGCTTTGTTTGAATGTGGTTAACTTTTAATTGATTCAATTTGATCTGTTGAATGCATTTGACTTTCATTTGATTCAAAAAGATTTGTTTGAATGAGTTTGACTTTCATATGATTCAATTAGTATCGTTGAATGCATTTGAAAATCATTTGATTCAAAAAGCTATGTTTGAATTTGTTTGACTTTCACTTGATTCAATTAGCTTTTTTGAAATCATTTGACTTTCTTTTGATTCAAAAAGCTTTGTTTGAATGTGTTTGATTTTCACTTGATTTAATTAGCTTTGTTTGAATGTGGTTAACTTTCATTTGATTCAATTAGCTTTGTTTGAATGTGGTTGACTTTCATTTGATTGATAACTTGTTATTTTGTATGATTTTAAAGTGATTTTGAGCCTTAGAATTGTGGGAAATCAATGCTTAGTTCACTAATTACTCTATTTTTATGCATTTTTTGTGTATCATATGCTTCACGGGTTTGCTAGTGTTTTGGTGCATATTTAGGTATAAATATGGCACTTTGAAGCTTTTGGACAAAGAAGAAAAGAAGTTGGAGACAAGAAGAGGAAATAAGGGAGCTATGGAAGAATGAAAGAAGCAAGGAAAAGTGTACAAGAGTGAAATAAGAGTATTTGGAAGGGTTTTGGAAGGATTTTTTCACTAAGGTCAACTTCAAATGACTATAACTTTTTTTCTACTCAAGTTTTTGAAGTGATTCAAATTGGAGATTAAATTTCATCTCAAGAGCTATCCAACGAATGCTTACATGCCTTGTTCCAATGAGTAATGAAGAAGTTATGACCTTCCGAAATAAAGCTGTTTTGCCAGAAAAAAGCTGCACGTCCGTGCCAATTGATGCACGTCCGTGCCAATTCATGCACGTCCGTGTCAATTGATGCACGTCCGTGCAAGGTCAGGCAGTAGCTATTGTTCTCATTTTAACAGGTCTGCACGTCCGTGCAACCTTTGGCACGTCCGTGCCGACCTGTAGACGGGCCGATTCTTGGTTTCTCCGTCCTTTTACTTGGGGGTTATATAATATCCCTTTAGCTTCATTTGTAGGGGGGGATCTTCTTAGTTTTTTTTAGCTTAGGTTAGGGTTTTTAGAGAGAGAAACTCTCATTTTCTAGAGAGAGAAAGTGAGAAAATCTTGTTGAAAGCTTGGAATATGAAGAATTGAAGGAAGGAGACTTGAAGATTTGGATACTCCTTGCAATATCAATGAGAATTTCTTACTCTCTCTCCTATTTTGTTATTCTATTTACTTATTTTTGTATCTTTTCATCCTTAATTACTTGTTTATGTTAGATTAGTGTTTGTTTCATGTTCTTAGTTGTTAATTCCTTTAGTTTTGCAATTTATTATGATTTGTGAGTAGTTCTTTTACTTAGGATTGTTGAAATCATTGATGAATTCACAAATACTTGTTTGTATGTGTTGATTTAGCTAATGTGGGATGTTAATTAGTTGAGCTTAAGTGGTTTCATTGTTAGTTCTTGTAAGTGGCCATTGCTAGAACTATTTATCTAAGCTTTCCCAACGAAGGATCGAGAGATGAACTTGAGTTAGCTCCCTTATGCTTGATTGACCCGAAATGCCATGAGAATAGGGATTACCGATCAAGGGAATGTTTATGTCATCGTGATTATGCTTTAACACTTGTTTTATGCTTTGTAACCACGAGAGTAGGTTGTATTCATGATTCAAGTAATCCCTCTAGCTTGAGAGAGTAGTTGGGTGCCTTAGATGACTTCCCCTAATTTTATCCCCAAATTGCTATGTCTTGTATGTTAAATTGTAGTTTGTGAACGACTTAATTGGTGGATACCTTCCCGAGATCCTCTTTATTATTGTTTGTAGTTTTTCTTCATAACTCATAACCCAAAAAGACTTGACTTAGCTTATCACAAATCGATATTTGTTAGTGCTCCCCGTAGTCCTTGTGGGATCGACCCTTACTTACCCTTTCTACCCATTAGAGAGACCAAGTTAGGTTTTTATCTTTGGTAGGCTCGACGACAGCTTATCAAGTTTTGGCGCCGTTGCCGGGGACTTCGGTTGACATTGTCTAATTATTGATTAGATGAGTCTAAGTCTTTGTACATATATTTTTTTTTCCTTTTCTTTTTCTTTTTTATATATTATTTTGGGGTTTCTTCCATTGAAATAAATGGCAATTTTTTCTCTTCCCCAATACGAGAATGAAACATTTTGGAGATATTACCATAGGGTTAATGATTATGTTGGTTATAATTATGGTCATAGACTTTTAAAGGTGGATATTTATGAAGTAATTTTTGAAGGTTTGAATGATGAAATGCGAGTTGTTGTTGAATCTATGTCTGAAGGTCAATTTATGTCTAAAACCATTAATGAGAATTGGAGTATGTTTGAATGGCTAGCTAAAGATACTTATGATTGGGAGATGGCTAATCATGAGATGTATGACCATTTTAATGGTGCGAACTCATTTGAAGAATGTGATGATAATGTTTTGGATTCTAATGTTTCGAGTTTTGGTGATGCAAATTGTCAAAATTCCCCAACTTTTTTCTTGGATTCCAATTTTATGTCATGTACTCCTTATGATGTGGCTAATGTGCATAATGTTGACACCTCTTCTCATTGTGATTTTCGAAATTTCTCCCATCCTCAAGAACCCAAGTCTTCTTTAGAGATTGCTCTAGAATGTTTTTTGGAGGGTTGTGAAGAGATTTCTAAGAATCTAATGGACATAAAGAGCAATTGTACATCCATGAATCATCTTAGTGAAGCTTCTAGGGTTCAAATGAATGAAAATGAAAATTTTGAGAAACCTCTTCTTGCAAAACCTTTGGTTGATGACCCTATTTTTCCAAATATCATCAATTTGTATAATGAGCCTAATGTACCTTTAATTATGAATAATGACAAAGTTGATGATTGTTTGTTGAATTCCACTAATGATATAAGTCTACTAAAGTCCAAATATAATGTTGATGGTATTCTTCAATTTGATTATATTGATGATTATTCAAGAGGTGTTGAGGATAATTATCAATTTGGAAATAGTAGCCTAGATATTCATGATAAATTTTGGGAAAGTAAGGATAAAAGGTATGAAGTGGAGGAAAGTCCCTCTTTTGAGGACCATAGAGTTGAGAGTGAGGTGATTGTTGAGTCTTTACCAATTGACCATTCTTTTTTTGAGCCTCATGTCCCTTTCTCAAAAACTCTTGATATTATTGTCTCATTTCCAAGCCTTTTCCCCACTTCTCTTCCCAAGTTCACTTCACATGAGCCTCTTTGTACTTCATTCTATGATTTACATGATCAATTTCTAACCAACGATACTCAATTGGGTGAATTCGATGTAAATATGGTTTTTGATTTACCAAATGAATCTCCAATAAGTGTTTTTTTGATAGGTATACTTTTATTTTTCCTTCTTCTTTTCAATCTAGGACCTTTTTTAGATCTTCTCATTTTTATTTTAGGAAACTTTGTAGATTAATGTATATCCTTTTCTTCTTCTCTTTAAATTTTCTTCTTATTTTTATGGTTGCAATTTGTGAAATGTGCTCAAGTGCATATGATAAGCTTAGGAGTTTGTCAAATTACTTACTAGCTAAGGTCTAGCCAAAGACCGAAAAGAAAGGCAATTTTTTTTTTTTTATTTATTTATTTTTTTGAATAACGATGTGCATGGATTTTAATTGTTTGATGATTTGAACTAACGAGCTTTATGAAATGATTCTCAATAAGGTACTCTTTATCACTCCATTCCAAATTACATCATATAGTCTCAAATTCACAAGAATTTTGGAGTTTTTGCTACATTGGAAAGACGCAACATACTCTACAAAGTTTTGAAGAATTTATGAAGAATTTTGCATCAAATTGAGTAATATCTCTTCCTCTCTTCATCCCTTCTCAAGCTATTGATTTTATAATTATTTTTTGCCATTCATTGGTTGCTTGTTAAAGAGTTTGGTTTGGGGCTAGATTTTATTGTTGTGGTTTTTTGTTGTAGTTATGGATGTTGGATTAGAGGTACTTGTTGAGATTGATTGTGTTCCCTTCCCTCCCTCCCTCCCCCTTGATTATCTCTTCAAAGCATTGAGGACAACGCTTCGTCTAAGCTTGGGGGGGGGGGGGTAGCTTCACACTTTCATGAAGGGGGTTGATTGTTAGTTTGATGCTTGAATTCGTTCATAGTTGTACATTTGGATATTCATGGTCTTCTTTATTTTTCTTTAATATAACTTTAAAAAAATTAAAAAATTGCCAAGGATGAGACTCAAATGACGATTATATGTTTTGCTTGCTTGACTCTTGAGTGATGAGTAAAAGTTTTTTTAGAAGAGTGTGTGCACGACTTGGGGTCATTTAGAGGTCTATTAATCTTGATTGCATTGGAGTATATGAAATGAAAGCCAATGAATGCTCAATTGCACGCCTAGTATAAGATATTGTCTAATTTGCTCAAGTAGGATATGTTTGAATAAATTTGTGGTCCCTTGTGCCCTTGATGTGTCCCCTTTCCTCCCGAAATGAAACTCTATTAGGGAATTGGTTCTACTTGTATCATGTGTAATAAGTGGCGTAATAAGCCACACGTTCTCAATAAAGAAAGAGCCGCTCACAGTTAAAAGAGGCGAGGGCATTGAAAATTGAAAAAAAAAAAGAGCATAAAAAAAGGGAGAACAAAAACTACCCCAAAACTTCTAAAAAAAAAAAAAAATTCTCTTCTTTAGAGGTCAACTCGTGGATGCCTCCCACACCTTGTTTGCATTGTTGTTTCTTATGAAATTCCCGAGTTAGAGTGTAGTTAAGGGGCCTTGGGTGTGCATTTTGGGAGGTGGACTAGCATTTTGTGATTTTATAACCGAAAGAGGGCTTGTTACAACTTTGGAATATCTAGGTGTGCTCTAATGAACTAGTAAAAGGCCAAAGGAAGTATCCTAGTGCAACCTTGTTTAGTTCTCCTCTCTACCCCAACTCATGTGTACATTTGTATGATTGGTAATTCTTGAAAGTTGTTCACTTGTCTTGCTTGTGTCTCATATCCCGATGAGTTGACTTGGGCGAAAAATTGAAATTGTGTGATTTTTGACGATGTGTTGTGGATTGCGTGAGTTGTGGGGCAAGCTCATTGGAAACCCTCACGAGATAAAAACTCGTCCTCTAGGGCGACTTAGAGGTTTAAATTGCTTCTCACTTGCGCTTAAAGTGATAGTGGTGGCTACCATACGGATTAGTGTGTATATGCATTCTCCTTGTTGCCCCTCCTTGTTTAGATTCTAACACGTTATTTCCCTTCTTTGGTTTGACATTATTGTTTTTCTCGAGGACGAGCAAAAGCTTAGCTTGGGGGGATGTGATAGTCCTCGAGAAAAAAATAATGTCAAACCAAAGAAGGGAAATAACGTGTTAGAATCTAAACATTGATTCAATTAGGTTTGTTAGAATGCCATTGACTTTCGTTTGATTCAATTAGGTTTGTTAGAATGCTATTGACTTTCATTTGATTCAATTAGCTTTGTTAGAATGCCATTGAGTTTCATTTGATTCAATTAGCTTTGTTGAATGCATATGACTTTCATTTGATTCAAAAAGCTTTGTTGAATGTGTTTGACTTCCATTTGATTCAATTAGCATCATTGAACGCATTTGACAGTCATTTTATTCAAAATGCTTTGTTTGAATTTCTTAGACTTTCACTTGATTCAATTAGCTTTTTTGAATGCATTTAACTTTTATTTGATTCAAAAAGCTTTGTTCGAATGTGTTTGACTTTCATTTGATTGAATTAGCTTTGTAGGAATGCACTTGACAATCACTTAATTAAAAAAGCTTTGTTTGAATGTGTTTGACTTTAACTAGATTAAATTAGCTTTTTGAATGCATTTAACTTTTATTTAATTAAAAAAGCTTCGTCCAAATGTGTTTGACTTTCATTTGATGCTATTAGCTTTGTTTGAATGTGTTTGACTTTCATTTGATTCAATAAGCTTTGTTGAATGCATTTAACTTTCATTTGATTTAAAAAGCTTTGTTTAAATGTGTTTGACTTTCACTTGATTTAATTACTTTTTTTTAATTGCATATGACTTTCAGTTGATTCAAAAAGATTTGTTTGAATGTGCTTGACTTTCATATGATTCAATTAGCATCGTTGAATGGATTTGACAATCATTTGATTCAAAAAGCTTTGTTTGACTTTCACTTGATTCAAATCGCTATTTTAAATGCATTTGAATTTCATTTGATTGAAAAAGCTTTGTTTGAATGTGTTTGATTTTTATTTGATTAAAATTAGCTTTGTTTGAATGTGATTGACTTTCATTTGAATCAATTAGCTTTGTTTAATGCATTTGACTTTCATTTAATTCAAAAAGCTTTGTTTGAATGTGTTTGACTTTTATTTGATTCAAATAGCTTTGTTTGAATGATTTTGACTTTCACTTGATTTAAATACCTTTTTTGAATGTGTTTGACTTTCATTTGATTCAAATAGCTTTGTTTGAATGTGTTTGTCGTCCATTGGATTTAATTAGCTTTGTTTGAATGTGGTTGACTTTTAATTGATTCAATTTGATCTTTTGAATGCATTTGACTTTCATTTGATTCAAAAAGATTTGTTTGAATGTGTTTGACTTTCATATGATTCAATTAGTATCGTTGAATGCATTTGACAATCATTTGATTCAAAAAGCTATGTTTGAATTTGTTTGACTTTCACTTGTTTAATTAGCTTTTTTGAACTCATTTGACTTTCTTTTGATTCAAAAAGCTTTGTTTGAATGTGTTTGAATTTCACTTGATTTAAATTAGCTTTGTTTGAATGTGGTTAACTTTCATTTGATTCAATTAGCTTTGTTTGAATGTGGTTGACTTTCATTTGATTCAATTAGGTTTGTTAGAATGCCATTGACTTTCGTTTGATTCAATTAGGTTTGTTAGAATGCCATTGACTTTCATTTGATTCAATTTGATTTGTTGAATGCATATGACTTTCATTTGATTTAAAAAGCTTTGTTTGAATGTGTTTGACTTTCATTTGATTCAATTAGCATCGTTGAACGCATTTGACAGTCATTTGATTGAAAAAGCTTTGTCTGAATTACCTAGACTTTCACTTGATTCAATTAGCTTTTTTGAATGCATTTAACTTTCATTTGATTTAAAAAGCTTTGTTTAAATGTAATTGACTTTCACTTGATTTAATTACTTTTATTTAATTGCATTTGACTTTCAGTTGATTCAAAAAGATTTGTTTGAATGTGCTTGACTTTCATATGATTCAATTAGCATCGTTGAATGGATTTGACAATCATTTGATTCAAAAAGCTTTGTTTGACTTTCACTTGATTCAAATCGCTATTTTGAATGCATTTGAATTTCATTTGATTGAAAAAGCTTTGTTTGAATGTGTTTGATTTTCATTTGATTAAATTAGTTTTGTTTGAATGTGATTGACTTTCATTTGAATCAATTAGCTTTGTTTAATGCATTTGACTTTCATTTAATTCAAAAAGCTTTGTTTGAATGTGTTTGACTTTTATTTGATTCAAATAGCTTTGTTGAATGATTTTCACTTTCACTTGATTTAAATACCTTTTTTGAATGTGTTTGACTTTCATTTGATTCAAATAGCTTTGTTTGAATGTGTTTGCCTTCCATTGGATTTAATTAGCTTCGTTTGAATGTGGTTGACTTTTAATTGATTCAATTTGATCTTTTGAATGCATTTGACTTTCATTTGATTCAAAAAGATTTGTTTGAATGTGTTTGACTTTCATATGATTCAATTAGTATCGTTGAATGCATTTGACAATCATTTGATTCAAAAAGCTATGTTTGAATTTGTTTGACTTTCACTTGTTTAATTAGCTTTTTTGAACTCATTTGACTTTCTTTTGATTCAAAAAGCTTTGTTTGAATGTGTTTGAATTTCACTTGATTTAAATTAGCTTTGTTTGAATGTGGTTAACTTTCATTTGATTCAATTAGCTTTGTTGAATGTGGTTGACTTTCATTTGATTCAATTAGGTTTGTTAGAATGCCATTGACTTTCGTTTGATTCAATTAGGTTTGTTAGAAATCCATTGACTTTCATTTGATTAAATTAGCTTTGTTGAATGCATATGACTTTCATTTGATTCAAAAAGATTTGTTTGAATGTGTTTGACTTTCATTTGATTCAATTAGCATCGTTGAACGCATTTGACAGTCATTTGATTCAAAAAGCTTTGTTTGAATTACCTAGACTTTCACTTGATTCAATTAGCTTTTTTGAATGCATTTAACTTTCATTTGATTTAAAAAGCTTTGTTTAAATGTGTTTGACTTTCATATGATTCAACTAGCATCGTTGAATGGATTTGACAATCATTTGATTCAAAAAGCTTTGTTTGACTTTCACTTAATTCAAATCGCTATTTTGAATGCATTTGAATTTCATTTGATTGAAAAAGCTTTGTTTGAATGTGTTTGATTTTCATTTGATTAAATTAGCTTTGTTTGAATGTGATTGACTTTCATTTGAATCAATTAGCTTTGTTTAATGCATTTGACTTTTATTTAATTCAAAAAGCTTTGTTTGAATGTGTTTGACTTTAATCTGATTCAAATAGCTTTGTTTGAATGTCTTTGACTTTCACTTGATTTAAATACCTTTTTTGAATGCGTTTGACTTTCATTTGATTCAAATAGCATTTCTTGAATGTGTTTGACTTTCATTTGGTTAAAATAGCTTTGTTAAATGTGTTTGACTTTCATTTGATTCAATTAGCTTTGCTTGAATTTGGTTAACTTTCAATTGAGTCAATTTGCTTTGTTGAATGCATTTGACTTTAATTTGATTCAAAAAGTTTTGTTTGACTGTAGCCTCGTTGAAAGCATTTGACAATCATTTGATTCAAAAAGCTTTGTTTGAATTCTTTAGACTTTTAGTTGATTCAATTAGCTTTTTTGAAAGCATTTGACTTTCATATGATTTAATTAGCTTTGTTTGAATGTTTTTGACTTTCATTTGATGCAATTAGCTTTGTCTGAATGTGTTGACTTTCGTTTGATTTAATTATCTTTTTGAATGCATTTGACTTTCATTTGATTCAGATAGCATTGTTTGAATGTGTTTGACTTTCATTTGATTCAAATAGCTTTGTTTGAATGTGTTTTGCCTTCCATTGGATTTAATTAGCTTTGTTTGAATGTGGTTGACTTTTAATTGATTCAATTTGATCTGTTGAATGCATTTGACTTTCATTTGATTCAAAAAGATTTGTTTGAATGAGTTTGACTTTCATATGATTCAAATAGTATCGTTGAATGCATTTGACAATAATTTGATTCAAAAAGCTATGTTTGAATTTGTTTGACTTTCACTTGATTCAATTAGCTTTTTTGAAATCATTTGACTTTCTTTTGATTCAAAAAGCTTTGTTTGAATGTGTTTGATTTTCACTTGATTTAATTAGCTTTGTTTGAATGTGGTTAACTTTCATTTGATTCAATTAGCTTTATTTGAATGTGGTTGACTTTCATTTGATTCAATTAGGTTTGTTAGAATGCCATTGACTTTCGTTTGATTCAATTAGGTTTGTTAGAATGCTATTGACTTTCATTTGATTCAATTAGCTTTGTTAGAATGCCATTGAGTTTCATTTGAATCAATTAGCTTTGTTGAATGCATATGACTTTCATTTGATTTAAAAAGATTTGTTAGAATGTGTTTGACTTCCATTTGATTCAATTAGCATCATTGAACGCATTTGACAGTCATTTTATTCAAAAAGCTTTGTTTGAATTAATTAGACTTTCACTTGATTCAATTAGCTTTTTTGAATGCATTTAACTTTTATTTGATCAAAAAAGCTTTGTTCGAATGTGTTTGACTTTCATTTGATTCAATTAGCTTTGTGGGAATGCACTTGACAATCACTTAATTAAAAAAGCTTTGTTTGAATGTGTTTGACTTTCACTAGATTAAATTAGCTTTGTTGAATGCATTTAACTTTCATTTGATTTAAAAA
>NW_018742379.1:0-23298 GCF_001683475.1 Chenopodium quinoa | reverse complement strand
GAATCAAGGATCGTTTCGACATCCTTAACATTACTGAAAGATTCTCTATCCTTAGAGAACTTCGCCGAATGAGTCTCAGATTTATTTCCTTGACTACTTTGATCATCGTCTATTCTAGACTCGATTAAAGTGGGGCTAACTGTAGACAACTACTTTTGGCCTCTTGTCCCGAAAAGGAAGTGTGATATGTTACAAAAACCTGTTCTTCATGCTGGATCAAATTTGAATTGTTTATGGACTACGAAAAGCATTATGAAGTAAGTTAAAAACCCATATTTGAGACCAAGATATCTTAAAGCCTTGGTCCAATTACTAATTAGGCCTAAAACGTGTTCATAAATGTTTAAAATTGATTAATAACGGACCCAAATGCGTCAAATGCAATGATTGGATCCAATGGAGCCTACACTGTTGAAAACCAAGCCAAACAGATAAACCAACCATAAAATTCCCGTGAAAGGCCTATGTAGATGGATATCCCTTTCAAATATCTTTCCAACGGTAATATTATAAGCCCAATTCCGAGCCAAAACGAAGAAGTTATGATTAAAAAACTAAACTGGGCTCAAAACCGACACCCTTGCACTCCAACGGCCATAACTTTTGATCTACAATAGATTTTAAACCTAATTCTAACGGAATTGAAAATTAGACATCCATAGATTTCCAATGATATCTCACACACCTAAATCTGACTTTGCAATCAAAAGTTATGGAAGTTTTAAAAACACATTTTTGTACAAGGCAAACCGCAAACCAGCGCAACTCAATAAGTTGCGAGCGCCTGGCGCGCGCGACGCATTGAGATGCGCGCGGCACCCCAGCGCGACTCATAGAGTTGCACGCAAAACCTGACGGCGCAACTATAAAACCCTAGATCGAGATTCCTACGCCTATAAAAAGGGGTCTTCGCACAGCTCTAAACACAGAGAAAATTAGATTTAAAACCCTAAATTTCTGAAATCCCTAATCTCTAAAGCCCTCTTACTATCATACTAATTTTCCCTCTTTCTTCCCAACTACTCTTCAACCCTAATCTATCCATTGAATCCCTTGGAGGTACAAAGAAGAAAGAAGGTCCATAAACATCTAAGACGGAAGATCTAAGCATACATAAAAGAAACGGTTAGTTTCCTGAGCACTTAGATAAATCACTTTTCTTTTATTGTTTAAACAACTTTAATTGATTAATTAGTGTTGTTTGATCACTTTAAAAAAAAATTTAACTAATTAATTCACATAGTACTATTTCGTTAATCAAGACTAGAATTTGAATAATTAATTGATTGTTTTATCACTTAAGACAAGGCGAATATTGTTTACTTCTTGTTCTTTTCACGAAATTGATCAAATAAGAATAACAAATTTTTGCAATGTAATTCATATATGATTAATGTGTGTAAATAAAATCAATTAACATAGTTTTAGGTATCACGTTGCATATATTGTTTGGTGATGAAATTGTGCAAAGGAAGAGCTAGTTTAGGCCGCACTAGGGCTAGGATCGCGATTCCCCTCTAAAGGGAACGTTATCTTGGTACCCTCGCTCCCGAACTCATTTCTGGTTTATGTAGACCAATTTGGGCATGTGTAAACTTATGATTCATGCTAAATATCCCTTGAACTCTACTTGGGAGAAAGGCATGAACGAGGTTTATGGGTTTTCCTAAAACTCATTGGCAAATCCTACTTGTTCCTTATAAAAAAGCATGTATGATAGAATCATTTCTAATTCAAGGTCCCCCAAACAGTCAGGAATTCAAATCCTAATACACCCTAACAAGTGTAAAGTCCTAGGCTTTTAAAGGGCCAAGGGCATTTAAGGAGAGTACCCCTTACGATGGGATCACCCTCCTTGCAGTACATTGTGAATTTCATATGATGTGCACTATTTTAGATTGCAAGTATTATTTGTGCTCTAATTATGCAAGGTGCGCTTAAAGGCAAAGATATGTGATTGGTGTAAAGATTAATTTATTACTCATTCATGATTATGCAAACATGATGAGTAAAGGAAGAATTCAAGTCTTATAAGACGAGGTTAAGGTTTTGGGGTGCCTTATGCACTCAAGGTGTTTATACACCAAGGTAGTGAAGGAATAAATAATAAATGTTGTTTGTCACTAATTAATCAAGAATTGAAATTGGAAACTTGTCTTGTTTGATTGAATTGTGTTTGGAATGTTTGTATTGTTATGCATATGAGTCATCACCAAGTCTAAACCTGTAAATCACGTAAATTACAAGATGGATGAGCAATAAAACTCTGGATTGGTGCACATCTAGAGTAATGACAATCAGGGGTTGGGGTACATGGGGTATTAGCCGTGTACTTTTCTCGAGGCCGTCTGATCTACGAGTCTATTAATTCAAATATATTTTTTTTAAAAACTAGGAGTTAGGTGAGATCTCATACTAACTACGGTCACGGAGTCGCGCCCGTGGTCATTGGATGTTTATTGATGTTTCCGAAAGGAGGCATGGGTTTTTCTTTTATTGATGTTCCAAATGGAGCATGGGTTGGACAACCTTGTCTATTGCGTATCCAATGAATAAAAAAAATGATGAGTTAATTACTTTTAACTAGGGAAGTCTTAGTAAATTGATAGTTGAGTCATGTGTTGAGTCTACAAAATAATGATGTGTGATGATTGATTATTAGTAGCATGCTAGGGGGTTTCTTATTATGTTTCGCAGCTTGTATGTACTCAGCTTTGCTGATTGCGTGTTTTGTGTGTCTTTCATTGGTCATGGCCTTCGCCTTTTAATGACCCTGTGACGATCCAATTTTTACACTTGTAATATTGGGGAGCAGATTAACCACAGATTTTTACACATGCAGCATTCATATCAGGGTTGTGGGATATTGAGTGGAGAGTTGGTTATTGTTCGCAGTTTATTTCTTTTCATAACTTTGAATTTATTTAAACACTGGTTTTATTTATTTACTACTTTTGTGGTGTTTTGAATAAGGGTCTTAATGGTTCCAAGTTGTAAGATTTAATTTGGTTTTGTTAATTGATTTTGAAACTTATTTATAATTGCGTTAGTTTTTCCGCTGCTAATATTTGATATAGCCTTAACGTTTGAACACGTGGCGGTAGCACGCCAGAAATTCTCTTGTATTTTGTTCAGGGTATTTACAGGTTTTAAAAAGAGAATTATTGGGGTGTTACACCTCCCTTCCCCCATCCCGTAAAAACGCCGTTTAACCCGAGACCACCTCAATCCCTTCCTCGAAAAAACCCTCCATCACCACTCACTGGCACCCAAGCCTCCTCCTCTATGCCGACGTTCTCATCCCCCAACCATTTTAGCCCCTTTATCCCTCAATTTTGACCCATAATCGAAACCTTAAAACCATTATTAGGGTTTCAATACGGCGGTGAGGATATTGGGTGTTGCGACGGGGATGGTGGTTTGGGTCGGTTTCGGCAGGTGGGGAGGGGTGGTCGGGGGTGGTTTTTCGGCTGCGTGGGGGTGTTTTTGGGTGGGTTCTGGTGGAAGGGGTGGGGGAAGGCTGGTGAAGGGGTGGTTTGGGTGGGGGGCTGGTGGTTTTGAGGGAAGGAAGTTTTTTTATCTTTTTTTTTTAATTTTTTGTTTTGTTTTTTTTTTTAATTTTTTAGACCAATCAGGACTTGACACGTGTCAAGTGACCTGATATAATGGGTCATTGACTTTTGTTGACCAGTTTGGGATTGAAGAAAAAAGAAGACCCCTAAAGTTCGGATTATTATATCAAAATTGATGAAAGTTGAGATTATTTTTTCTAATTTTTCCATTTTTTATAACCAACCTAAACTCATCCACCAACAAAATCTATCCAACTTGTTCTCTAAACGAAGTAGTTCAACCTAACTCGAAATCGATCAAACTGTCAAGTTATTCCATATTACATTTTATTTTTCAAGCTTATGGAGGCATATATTCAACCATTAACATACCTAATTATGGTTGAGTAAATATAACTAGGGGTGAGCGAACCGAGTACTCAGTCAAAATTTTAGGACCCGGACCTGGAATTGGTTGGGACCGGGGCCTAAAATTTGGTACTGGTTCAACGTGGTCCTAAAGTTTAGGGCTTGGAATTAGAACCACCGAATACTGGTTCCGATTCCTGGTATCCACTTATGTATATAATTGTTAAAATATAATATAAATTATACTACGTATTATTGATTTTAGTCTATTTTTATTTTTAGCGTTTAACACTTGTATTTATATATGCATTAAGTTGGTTTTAAAAAAAATGCATTAAGTTATTTTATTTATGTTTTGTATTAATATTATTTTTTCATATAACTAATTAGATACATCTAACATAATATTATTTTTGAAAACTTATTAAATATAATATATACTGGGTGACCGCCTAATCGGTCCCGGATCCAAAAAAAATCGAGAATTGAAATTGAAACCGGTTGCAACCGGTCCCTTAATTTATTATCGGAACCGGAACCGATGGTTCCATTTCCGATTCCGGACCCACCGATTTCTAACCGATTTCGGTTCCAATTTCAAGTACACCCCTTATAACGTGCACAATTCTGTTAATGTACGGTTGATGCACCGGGTGCATCATGTGCATGGTGCACCCGAGTGCACTATGCGCATGGTGCACCCGAGTGCACTATGCGCATGGTGCACCCGAGTGCACTATGCGCATGGTGCACCCGAGTGCACTATGCGCATGGTGCACCTGCAAAGAACATTAGGTATATTTAAAAGAACATGGGCGAAAAAAAAAAGAATATTATAGATATTTATAAAGAACGTGAGCATAATATGTTCTTTAAGTTTGATTATTATGTTCTTTGAGTTTATACAATATGTTCTTTAATGTATGTACATTTAAGAAAAAAAAAATCAATCACCTGAGTAATTAGGAAAAAAAACATGTTGTTTAATGTATTATCATATTATTTTTGTAAAGACTTTATGTTCTTTGGCTAGAGGTGACCAAAGTTAGACCGACCTGACCCGATTTTTGACGGGTTTTGGGCAGAAATTTTTTTTCGCCCCCAAATCGGGTTGGACCTAGCCCGTAAATTTAATTTTTAGGGCGGGTTTGGGAATGCGTTTTTATGCATTTTAAATGATTTTTTTACTCGACCCGAAAAGCCCGCACGACCGGACCATTTTGGGCACAAAAACTTCGGCCCAAAACTTGGCTCGACCCGAGAAGTGAGCTGATTTTTTAACCTTGGCCCGGCCCGCCCAATGATCACCTCTATCTTTGTCAAACACAAATATATTTTTTTTTTGTCAAATATTATGTTCTTTTCAAGTACGTTCAACCACCCAATTAATCATAAAAATAACATGTTCTTTTTATAAAGACTTTACGTTCTTTATAATGTCATGTTCTTGTCAAACACAAACATATTCTTTTGTCAAACACAAGTATGTTCTTTTTCAAACACTAGCATGTTTTTTTTTTGCCATGTTTTTAAAAATATGTCTAATGTTCTTTCCGACATGGTGCACCCGGGTGCACTATACTATTTTCACAATTCTGTTAATGTAATGATGTAAGTCATGTTCTCTTCAGCTTAATTTATGTTTAGTTTAACTCCAATCAGTTCATTTCAGTTTAATTCCCTATTTCCTTCTCTCATAAAATATTCATTTCATCAGTTCAGTTTTCGATTTATTCAATTCTACTCCCTCCGTGATTTTTTAAGTGATACACTTTCCATTTCCGGCCGGGGTTTTTTTTTAAGTGATACACTTCCTTTTTTGGCAAAAAAATACATTAAAATATTATGGAAAATTTGTCAGAAAAAACCATTTATAACCACTTTTTTATTGGAAAAAACCTTATAAATTTTTTTTGGCAAATAGAAACCAAATTGTAATTTTTTTTTTTTTGTTGAAGACAACCTGAGGTCTCTAATCACACAATTAACATCTAATTTTCCATTAATCCTTCTAGTTACTAATAATTCTCACTTAAATATTTAATAATTATGTTAATTTATAAATAAAAAAAAAAAAAACAAAAACAAAAATCACCCCCATCACCACCAGCCAACCACCCTTTCCTTCTCCCCTTCCCGTGGTAGCAGCCCCTTCCCCATCCCCAGCCGCCACCTAGAACCCCCCAACCCCTGTCGACCCACCTCCTCCGCCGAATCGACCCCCTCCTTTCCCCTTTACCCTCGCCGCGCGCGACCATCCTCTAAACCTTAACTCGAAAATTCCAACCAATAGAGTGGTTCTAAGGCTGCGACTGCGGCCGAAGTTAGTGCGGTGAGACTTGGGCGGTGCCCAGTGCTGATTGGTGAGTCGGATTATTGACGGTTTGAAGCGTCTTATGATTAAATTGTGGTTGCTGGTATTTGGTGAAGGAAGCAGGTTGTGATGTGTTGTTGTGGAGGGCAGGTCGAAGCAGAGGAGCTTGGCGGGCAGCAGCCAAGGTCGCGAACATGGCAGACCAGCAATGGATTGGACGTTGGTCGCCGAGAGTGGGGGTTAAATGCGGTGGCTGGGATGGGGATGGGGAGGGGGATGGAGTGGCTGATTGGTGGTGGGATGGCGGTGCATTTTTTTTTGTTTTATTTTTTTAATTTATATATTAATTTAATAAGTAAATAGCTAAATGAGAGTAATTAGAATAAATAAGATAAATTAGTGGTTAATTAAGTGAATTAGTGTTCTTGGTTGTCTTCAACAAAAAAAATTTACAATCTGGTTTCTAGTTGCCAAAAAAATTTTATAAGGTTTTTTCCAACAAAAAAGTTATTATAAATGGTTTTTTCTGACAAAATTTCCAAATATTATATCTCTCTCCTCTCATGGTCCCCATCCAAACCCACTACTACTTTTTTTATTATATCTTTCCTCTCACATTTATTACTTTTCAATAAACTATAAACCCCACTATCTTTCTTTAACAATTTTTTAATACTCTACTACCCCACTTACCTCTTATTTTATTTAAATCAATTAAATTGCCTAAAATTATGTGGCGGTCAAAGTGTATCACTTAAAAAAACAAGAAGGGAGTATTCAACTTAGTTCATGACTTCATGTAGTATAGTTAGGGGTGGGACTTCGGTCTGTCAGTTCGGTTTGACCTCGGTTTGAGTCGGTTTCGGTTTGGAGCGGTTCGGATTGAAACGGTTTAGTTTAGCTGGCGGGTCGGTTTGGTTCGGTTTGGGTTAGTCACGGCTCGGTTTGGTTTCGGTTTATTTCTTTGCGGTTTAAATTCGGTTTGGGTCATAAGCGGGTCGGTTTATAAACGATTCGGATTATGTCGGTTCGGTTTGATACGGGTCGGTTTAAGGGGCGGGTTTACCCGGGTCAATGTCAGTTCGGTTTACAAACGGTTTGGATCAAGCCGGTTTGGTTTGAAATGGGTCGGTTTAGGGGCGGATTTACCCGGGTCAATATCGGTTCGGTTTATAAACGGTGCGAATCATGTCGGTTCAGTTTGAAATGGGCCGGTTTAGTAGAGGGTTTACACAGTTCAATTGGTTCGGTTTATGAACGGTTTGGATCATGTCGGTTCGGTTTATAAGCGGTTTGGGTCATGAATTGAATTCATGATTGTTTTAAAGATCGCGTCATGACCATGATTTAATGAGTTGATACTTATAATACGATAAATCGATAATTAAGAATGTACAAATATTCAATTAGATTGATCAACAAGTGTTTTAAACTTTTAAGTTTTAATAATCAGATATGTAAATATGTTTATCGATTGTAGATTTGTAGTACATACCAATAATTCAATGAGGCAATGATACTTATGATAGTATGATAATGATACCAACCATACATTCGTACGATATGATATACATAATAATTAATCTATGATTACATATACATTAATAATATCGTATTGAATCAATTTCCATTTCCAAACATTGCATTTCTTATAAATTATAACTTACACGAGATTAAATGGATTCGTTATTTAGTTTGTTACTTTATTTAGATTACTAACTCAAACAACTTAATAAGTTAAATGGACGAAATCACGAAATCATGACCATGATTTAATGAGTTGATACTTATAATACGATAAATCGATAATTAAGAATGTACAAGTATTCAATTAGATTGATCAACAAGTGTTTTAAACTTTTAAGTTTTAATGATCAGATATGTAAATAACTAAATATGTTTATCGATTATAGTACATACCAATAATTCAATGAGGCAATGATACTTATGATAGTATGATAATGATACCAACCGTACATTCGTACGATATAATATACATCATATACATAATAATATAATTACATATACATTAACAATATCGTATTGAATCAATTTCCATTTCCAAACATTGCATTTCTTATAAATTATAACTTACACGAGATTAAATGGATTCGTTATTTAGTTTGTTACTTTATTTAGATTACTAACTCAAACAACTTAATAAGTTAAATGGACGAAATCACGAAATCACTAATTAAAGTGGTGATGAAAGCATTATGCAATACTAATGTACGAATAGTCAAATATACAACGGTTAGATTGAATGCCCATGAAAAACAATGGTTAGATTTTCATTACTTTATTAGTTATTAGTATTATTACTTATTAAGTTATTATTAGTTTTATAGTTTATTATACATACTGATATACAATCACAGACTCACAGATGTCAGATATTGTCATATTGATGAGCATTAAGCCATTAACTCATTAAGTCATTAACTATGTCGTATTGAATCAATTTCAATTTTGAAACATTTGCGTTTCTTACAATTTATAACTTATAAGTAATAAACTAATAATAATAATAATAATAATAGTAATAATAATAATTATTATTATAATAATATTATAATAATAGTAGTAGTAAACTAGTAATAATAATAATATTAACAAATAATTATACTAACAATAATAATAATAAATAATTAAAAAAAACGGTCAAAAAGACCTAGAAAAGCACAAAGAAAATCTAGACCGTTAGATCTAGATGAATATTCTAGAATCTACAAAAAAAAAATGAACGGCTAGATCTAACTTAGATGTTGAGATTGAATATGGACGGTTAGATCAACTGAAGTAAAACCTAAACCTAGAAAAAAAACCCACTCTCACTCTCTCAGCCATTCTCATTCACTCATTCAGCCGTTTCTCTCTCAATCTCACAATCTGTCATAGTTTCTCTCTCTAACTTCTCAGTTTCTCACTCTTTCGTTCTGAAATTCTCAAGAATCTCAAGCTCAATTTCGTTTCATTTGTGTTTTGGATCTACATTTCTGATTTCTAGCTTTACATTCTCGTTTTTTTTGTTAATTTTTGTTGTTTTCGTTTTGATTTTTTTCGTTTTTGTTCCGGTTTGTTTATTTAGGGTTTTTGTTTTCGTTTCATTTGTGTTTTGGATCTACATTTCTGATTTCTCGCTTTACATTCTCGTTTTTTTTGTTAATTTTTGTTGTTTTCGTTTTGATTTTTTCGTTTTTGTTTCGGTTTGTTTATTTAGGGTTTTTGTTTTCGTTTCATTTGTGTTTTGGATCTACATTTCTGATTTCTCGCTTTACATTCTCGTTTTTTTTGTTAATTTTTGTTGTTTTCGTTTTGATTTTTTTCGTTTTTGTTTCGGTTTGTTTATTTAGGGTTTTTGTTTTCGTTTCATTTTTGTTTTGGATCTAAGTTCTGATTTCTGATTTCTGATTTCAAATCTTCCTCTACTTCAAGCCGTCAAACCCTAAGGTAATTTTTTTGTTAATTTATTCGATTTTTTTCGTTTTCGTTTCGGTTTTTTTTTTTTATTTCAAGTTCTGATAATCTACATTCTTGATTTTTTCTTTTGATCTCCAGTTCAGGTAGTTCTCCATCTTCAAATCTCCTTCAAGCCGTCAAAGGTAATTACTTTTTCCTTTTTGTTTTTTTTAATACAGGTTTTCTGTTTTTGTATTTGATTATTGTTGTTGTTCTTGCTTGAATATAGTCGAAATATGCCTAAAATGAGTAAAATCTGTTGTTGATTGTATTTTTGTTTTTTACGGGAAAATGGTAGATTTGTGCTGTTTTGTTGTTTATTATGCTCGATTTAAAAGTAATGATGATGGGTTGTTCAGATTATGTGATTATTATTGTTGGAATACATGCATTGTTTATTTATTGGGATTTTAGCTTTATATTTTTAACCCATATTGTTGGAATACAAGCATTGTATATGATTGACTTAAAGTTAGTACTTAAAATGTACACATATGTGACTGTATCGTATATAACTTTCTATATTCTGTTAGGATATATGTTGTAATCACGTTTGTTGTATAATTCTGAATTTTGAAACATTGACTAGTGCAAATAAAATTCTGAAATATGAGCTATCTATTTAGTTGAATTTTGGTATTGAGTGAATAGGATTCACTGTCGTGACTTCAGTGTCAGTCACATGAGACAATGCATGCTTAATTGCTCACTATTAGTAGAATCTGTCACTTAATTTTGGTACTTATAAGTTATAAATGCTGTTTTTTTTTTGTTTCAGTCATGTCTCGCGAGTATGATGAATTTGACTATGAGAGGCAATCAAATTTTGATACTGTTAGCTCTCAAGCTTCCTCTGTCTCGGTTGATGATGCTAGTAATACCGGCACTATCAATCCTTCTGTTAATAAACGTCAAAGAACCGCAGGTATATGGAAGCATTACACTTTTTTTGTAAAGACGATAGGTAATGAAAATGTAGATTATGCTCGTTGTAATTTGTGTGGTAAAGAATATAAAGCACCTGGTAAAGCGGGTACTTCAACTTGTAGAGCTCATATTAATGCATGTTTGGAAAAGCATGGTCTCCAGTCCGGTAACGAATCACAATTTGATCAAAAAAACTTATTTACAAAAGTTTGCTAAAGCTATAATCTGCCATGCATATCCTTTAAATATTGTAGAGCATGAATATCTTAGGGAACTTCATGCATATTTGAATCCTAAGGTGCAGCATTTCTTAAGTTTTTGTTAAAATAACCATTGCTCGGTGATGTAAATCTGAGAGCAATTTTAAAAAACAAAAGCTATAATTTTGAAGTTGCTTGAACTTGTTATGAGCTGCTGCCTGCTGGTAGTGCTTTTGCCTTTTGGTTGTTGTCTCTGCTGAGTTGTTATTGCCTATATTGTTGCCTGCATGAGCTGGTTCCTGCCTCCTGCCAGCTTGAGGTGCTGTGTTGCTGCCTTTTGTGTTATGAATTTATGATAAGTTTTGTTGCTGCTGTTTCTTATGCTTGCTGTTTTAATTTTTCTTGAATCATCGTTGCCCTTATCATTTATGTTGAGACTTCAATGTATATGTACTTGCTGGCAGCATTTTTCAAGTTTTAAGTTAAAACAACCATTGCTCAGTGATGATACGATAAACGTAAATCTGAGAGCAATTTTGAAAAACAAAAATAAGTTCCTGCTGAGTCCCTTCTGCTTATATTATTCCTTGCTTCGGATAAGTTGCTGATCTGTTATTGCGTGTGCTGGTTCCTGCTTGTTGCTGCTATTTCCTCTGCTCTTGGGTGCTGGGCTGCTGCTTCAAGATTCTGCTTCAAGATTCTGCTCCCAAATCACTCACATTCTCACTCCTCCCTTCATCTAATCATGTATCATTTTTTTGCAACCCTAAACTTGATGATGTTTCAGTTGATAAATCTGAAATCTAATCTGGGTAGTTTCATTATGTATTGGTATATGTATTGTGAATTTTAATCAATGAAAATGGTGACTTTTTTTAATTGCTTGTTGATATTACTCTAATTTTAATGTTATTTATCTCCAATCTTATGTTATCTTATTGGATGATCATGAATATCAAGGAACAATGAAGATAATTTGGGTGGACTTTATTACTGGAATGAAAAGATACAAATGATATATCTTGTAATTAAAATAAATAAGTAATCTAAAACGATATTAATAATGTCGTTGGCCTAGATCTAGGTGATATAAACCTTTGTATAAACCTAAGCCGTTTGATTAGATCTACATTTATTAACATTAATTATTTAATTGTATTTACTATTTAGCCATTTAGGTTGTAAATAATTCAATTTGAATTAAGCAGTTTGTAATTGTATAAGTTTAAACAGGTTGCGATTCGAAAACAGTTCGATTTTAACGGTTTAACGGGTTATGGCAGTTCTGTTTAGACAGTTAGCGGATTATAACGGTTCGGTTTATACGTGCGGTTTAAACGGTTTCGGTTCATAAATGGTTAGCGGGTTACAAATGGTTCGGTTTAAACGGTTTTTTTTTCGGTTTAAACGGTTTCGGTTTATAAACGGTTCGGGTCATTAACGGGTTTGTAAACCATTCGGTTCGGTTTCGTTTCGGTTCGGATTTGCGCAGTTTGGTTTGTTATCGGTTTACGGTCCGTAACGGGTTGACATTGAGCGGTTCAATTCGGTTTCGGTTTGATATTGAACGGTTCAGTTCGGTTTTCGGTTTACATTTATCGGTTTATAAACGGATCGGTCCGTGATGATTCGGTTCGGTAACGGGCGGTTTCACGGTTCGGTTTGAAAAGTCCCACCCCTAAATATAGTGTCTAATTCAAAGTCAAAGTCACAGTCAAACGGTAGAATGTAAAAAATGTTAATTCCATAGACCATAGCGTAGAATCTGAATTTCCACCGTCTCCACAAACAAATTACCCTCACATGGCGGTGAAAAAGACGATGATCAATCTGCAGCAACAACTCTACCAAAATTCCTGGACTATGCTCGAATTCGAACAAATTCTTGAACATCAACGTCTCAAATGGACCCCATTTCTTTTTAGCTACGCCTGTAAATTTGTCAATTTTTAGGTAAAATTGTAACCCTTTTCATTGTTCTTATTATTTTGTCTGCTTTTTATTGTTCTTTGTTCTTTCTTCTTTGTACTATTAATTGCGTGAGAATTTGTCTTGAAATTCGTATTATAGTTGATTAGATTGCTCTTTTAATTAGTGGGTATTAACTGGAACTCTGAATTATTGATTAATTAGTTTATAATTTGAGCAATTTAGTGGGCCATTAATGAATTGTTTATGCTCACTGACATTGCTTCTCGTTGGTTTTCTCCAAGTTCTTTATTGCTTTTTATTTACTGGCGTGGGTAGGAAGCCAATTTTTTAAACCCCCTTGTTATTTGATTAATGTAAGCAATCAACTATGAGGTGCATATGTAGTGTTACTTAATTTGATGGTACGCTTTGGTAACATGAAACCGATGTCGGCTGCGATTCGCTATCTAGTTTAGTTGAACTCATTCGAACGTGTAACATTGAACTATTATTTGTGGCCATGTGGGATGATTAGTGAACTAAGGGAATATTTGAATCTTAAAAATGGAGAATTGAGCTGTTCTTCTCATGCTAGAATTGGGTGTAGTAAATTTAGGCGTTGTTCTCCTCGCTTTATTTTCAATTACTTGAGCCTTATTGCCTTATTGGAGAGATTGTTATATACACCGGGTGTACCGTACACCCATGGGTAATTTATACCCATTTTGATAATTGTTTTTCATTTAATCATCAAATGATGAAGAAAAACTAACCTATGGTTAGTTAGGTGTACGGTACACCCTATTAGGAGTAAGTTTTGTTAAGAATTAATAAGTTTAGATAAGATAATGTAAGGGTTAGTAAGATCAAATAATAGAAGATAAATAAAGAATTGTTAAATGCAACACATTGCGAGGGCTAATAAGTTTTAGTAAGGTCTGATAAGATCTATAGGGCCCAATAGGATAATAATAAATATAAGGGCTAATAAGTTTATTTAAGATAAGATACTTTGGGCTACTAAGCCCGGATAGAATAATATAAGTGAAATTCAGGTAAACAACACAACTCCTCATGTCTTAGAATAATTGAAGATTTGATATATTTTTTTTTCACTATACTATATCAATTATTCTGTGATGGAGTATTTTAGTATAGCTTGAAAATGTTATGTTTGGATGCTATCTTACTTGGACTCGGATGAAGTGTTAAATTAGGCACGGGTGTCCAAGCATCGAACTCGCCCATTTTTTATAAAAAAGTTGTGCTTTTAGTTAAAAATGAAGTGTCCAAGTGTCAGTGTCCGACATGTGTCGTGTCGACACAGACACGTGAGGTAAATGAAAGAATCCGAGTAACATAGTTTGGATGTAAAAAGCCAATGATAGGTCTTTTATGGCATGGAAAAAGAGTTAGTCATACCAATTGCTTCTTTTTTCTCGAGCTAAATTTTGGGTGTTCTCTTCACTTGAATTCTACTTGTTCAAACTTATTAGACATAAACTTAAAGCATTTGAACTTATTGGCCTGTCTCCAAACTTGTTAGTTGACAATTGAAATAGATATCCCTTAATGATCCTGAACTTATTTGTATCAATTACAAACTTATTGCCTATGAACTTACCTTATATGAACTCATATTATTTTTGTTCGAACTCATTAGCCCAAAATTATCTGAATTGAACTTGATTTAGAATATTAAGTAGAGGATATGTTAGTCAGGCATATGGGTTTGTCCATTGTAGTCCTAACCTGCAATAAGTTACCATCAATTGTGCTGAATTTGGAAACACTACAGCCATTGAGAATTTCTTGGCTTAAACAAAAAACATTGGTGTGAGGAGAATATGTAACTAGATGTCTAGATGTGAGGTTTATAGTTTAGAGGCCTCCAACTTTTATTGAAATTTTTGTTTGAAATTATTTTGAATGCGGATAAGACTTTTTCATTTAGAAATTTTGTTTGTAAATATTTTGAAATGCAGATAAGACTTTTTCATATAACCTGCATTTTATGTTCTTTCGGGAGAATGATGCACGTCATCCTGCTGGATTTAGGATTCTCGGTGAAGTGAGGTGCTTATTCCTTTGAGGAATTTTGATTGTTATTGTAAATGCTATAACAATAAGACATGAAAAAATTATTTATTGTATGATTCGTCGTAGTAGCATATAAGTATTAACCACAATACTTATTATTACTTACCTCGTTGTTTTAGTTGACACGTATTTCTTTTTAAGAAGTTTATTTTTAGTTGGAAGGTTGTTTTTTATTTTTATTTTTTTTATTTTTTTTTTGTTGTGGGTAAGTTTATACCTTACATTTACTAATGTATCCCACTTGATTTATTATTCTCTCTCATTCTCTCTCCTCTCCTTAATTGAACGCGTCAACTAAATAGAAACGGAGGAAGTATTTTTTTTTTTTATCTTTTTTTAAGTAAAGCTTAAAAGGGTAGTCTGCTTCAAGGTTCTGTAGTGAAAATAATTGTTCTTGAGCTACTCAAGAGTGTCTTAGTTTTGCTATCTATCAAGTTCAGCAATCAGAACAACACCCTTTTTGTAAATATTTTTTTTACTATTATTATTTTTAATGTTCTTGAGGACTGATCATTCCTTGTGAGTTAATTGACTTTAAGTTTAAGGATAAAGAAATCCAGGGATATTTTTATATTAACAAGCCAAAGGAGCACCCTTTTTTTAATTTTTTTTAATTTTTTTTAAATTTTTTTAATTTTTTTTAAAAATTTTTTAAAATTTTTTTATTTTTAATGTTTATGTATAAGCTTAATGGTCTTGACTCTTGAGGTCTGATCATTCCTTGTGAATCAATTGACTTTAAGATAAGAAATCTTGGAATATTCTGAATAATTAAAAAGCCAAAGGCATACAGGATGTTAAGTATGAGCCTGAATTAGGTAAGAGGTGAAGAAGTTTATACAAAGTAAATAACATCTTATTTTAATTTGTTTGATATAATATTGTGCTACCTAAGATTGTGGTAATGAGAATTAAATTAATCTGTATAACAGTTAAATTGGTTGAATATGAAAGCTGTGCGTCACATGAGTGTCATTAGCTGCGCAAGGCATTTTATTAATTACTTTTTGGAATAGGAGGTAGTTAAAGTATCGCCTTTCCTGTAAAACTTGGGTTTCTGGTCTTTCTACGAGGCTTTTATACATTTATACTTGCTTGCAGCCTTGTAAACTTAATTTTATTACTATGTCTGGTGGGGAATGAATTCTCTTTCACTTACCGAGCTGCTAGTTTGAGGTGTTCTATCTGACTGTTTGTTATCCATGTACACTTTTTATCTTATCATGCAATTCACGTATGTTATTCCTACTCCCTGATATATAGAGCAATTTTATCATTTTCCCTACTCAACTTGGAATCTTGTTTCACCATAAAATATTATATTGAACTTTTGAAGAGTATATATGATTCCTACTCCCTGATATATGGAGTGTATGTGATTCCTTTTTACTGATATGTAGAGCAATTTAAAAGAATTTCCTTGTATTTTGGCGATTGGCACATGATATATAAAATGGTAGCTATTATGTGGAGAAATTACAGCTGGATACGTGACGAGGTAATTTTCTGTCCTGTGGTAGTTTACTAGCATAATTACGGAAATAGGCTGTGAGTATGTGAATCTGAGCTTCAGTTCTCTAACTGTCTACATTCTCTACAATAAGCGTATTCTATAAACTATCAGAGAATATCCTGTAACCTTCTGGGACAAAATAGGGGATGGTTTCCAAGTTTATTGCTAATTCAGATCGGTTCTTGTGCTCTGGGACATTGACAAAGCTTATGAATTTTTTATTATAGAAACAACTGCTTGCCATAGGCAGTGACTTGCAGGATTTAACATATTTTTTTTTATTTACATGCAGGATTTTATACATTTTGATATTTTATCCATTAACTTGCAGGATAGGGACTGTATTTTATAAGATCAGTGTCTAAAATTGGAGCTTCTTCAAATCGTCATGAAAGACACTTGTGAGGTATGAGCTATATATTAATTGAATATTTATATGTAACATTGTATCATTATAATAAAAGGAAATACTTAATGCATCTCTGTCCTATAAATCTATAATAATGAAAACTTGTAAACGCTCCACCAAAAAAATATGTCCAATGTATTTTTTCTGGATTCCTGGATATAAATTATGTATCAAAACCATCAATCCTCTTAGTGTGATGATGACAGTCATGAAAATTTGTAATGGGATCCCACTTGTGTAAATATATTTATTGGCAAATGATTTAGCTTGAAAATTTGTGGTTTATTGATTAAAAGTTTTCAGAATCAACTCTATCAAAGACCGTACAGCATCTATGCCTTAAGTCCCAATGTTTATAGTTGCCCAACGCACCAACCTACTACTATTTTGCTTTCTTGAGAGTGCATGCATCTCAGGATTCAGATCTGAATTAGAAAGCCTTCTTTCATTCTCTCTCACCCCTCCCCCCCCCCCCCCCCCCCCCCCCCCCCCCCCCCCCCTCTTTTTTTTTTTTTTAATAGACTTCTTATCTGCTATATATCATTAGTAATTAGGTGATACATGAGTTTATAGTTCGTGTATCTTTCATTTTTTTTATCCAGTGTTTCTTTGCAGTCATGTAATTCTTTTTTTCATGAAATGACTCCTAGCTAACGGCTCTGTTAAAACTTGATGTCATCTGTCAGCCAGGAGTTAATAGTTGAGTATAAAAAAGTTTGGACTACATTGACAGTTGAGAAACAATTAGTAATGTGATATTCTTAGTTCCAAAAATAATTTAGTTAACTTGTTGTAATTGCTTTGCTTGGACTGTTCTAAATACAATTTTCCTTGATCACTGAGATGAAAAAATTGATAATAGTTAGGCATATTCTATATTTATCATGTACAGGAATTTCTAAACGGTTCCTTGGTTGACAGTCTTGACATGCATATTTTTCTGCATTTCAATCGAGTTTTCTGGACTCTAGAAAAGCCTTCTTCTTTGGTTCACATGATGAAACATACTCAAGGAAAGTGGCAAAATCTGTGTCCTTGTAACGCCTTGGATTATTTTTGTTAATAAGTTTGGGTGAAGGTTGAATAACACGCTCGAAAGGAAGACTGTGAAGAGATGCTACAATTACACGTGTTTTCTCTTGATTCACTAGTACTCTGTGTAGCACACTCCTATACTTTCCATTGCTAAATATCTGTAGCAAAATAAAATCAAAATCTGCATTTAGTTTACTGTAACATAACTGTTCCAACTTCCAACAATGCAAGTAAACATATATTTGTTTGTTTTTATGGAATTGATGGAAGAATCTACCTCTAGATGATTACCAATATTTACAACAAAAGCATTTGGGATCGGATCAACTGTCAACCATTTTTCTTCAAACTGTATTTGTAAACCCTTGACTTCATCCTGGAGAAGAAGGGTTAGGAAGCCATAGTCTGAATGTGGTGGCATCCCCAGTGTGAGTTCAGGTTCTGGGCACGGTGGATAGCAATTTGCCACCATCATCTGGCTCCCCTCTTGAAATTCTTGCAAAACTTCATTTTGTTCTGCTATATTCATTTCTGCATTCCACAGTCCAAGGCTCTCTAGGATGGCCCTCATTAGCATCAAAAACAGGTTTCTAGTTTGCGTTGAGTAAGCAAGCTGCCTGATCCCTATAGAAGAATTTAAAAAAGTAATTAGGATTTTTATTTTTATTTTAAAATTCTTGGAGGGCAATTTAAGACCACTAATTCTACTTGTTTATTCTCAAAAAGGAAAGGCAGCCACAAAATCTATCCTCTGCTGGCTGTCCTACTGCTTAAACGAATCATTGCGTTGTAAAATAATCATCAAGTGGGTAGGGTTGCATAAAAATATTAATTGTATGTTATCTCTGTTACTACCTCAGGTCTTCTGGTGAAGAGGGCCAGAGTGAAAAGACATCTGGTACGGGGTGGCAAACAAGCTTCAGAAAGTCTCTCCAACAGTAGTTTCCGTCTTTGTTCTGATTAAAGCTTGTTCCATATCGGACTGGTGCTTTCATATCTGTGGACATGTACTTGTGTCGTTCCTCGAATGGGAGCTCAAAAAATCTTTTGCATACATCAGTCATACTGCTAATAGAATCTGTGGGAATGCCATGATTTACTACCTGCAGCAACATGTTAAATGGTAAGTTTTATGCTTAAATATTTATGATTAGCTTCAGATCTTAGCATGAAAGCAATTGTGGGAAATGGTGCATTGTGGTGCTTAAGGGTTGTAGCTGACCAACCTGAAAGAAACCATATCGTTCACAAGCATTAGTAAGGGATTTGAGCACTTGAGACCGGTTTAGGTCCTTGTAGTTCAGCAAAGTCTATGACTGGAAGTTTGATGTTTGTTTCCTGAATATGTGATTCTTTTCTCATGTTTGGACGGTCTGGGATGGGAAAGATGTACTTGTTTGGAACTTTCTTGATTCCATTCTCATGGAGATGCCTCACACCTTTCTGGTATTGGTTTTCTGATTGGCTGTCTCTCATCTTCTTTTCTGATTGTAGCGAGATTGCCGGAGACATTAGTTTGAACAGATTCCTGTGACATGCATAAATAAAAGGTCAATTATATAAACATGTACGGAATAGCAGATGAGAGAAGGGGAGGATAAAGTCAACGCTGTATTAAGTACTACCCGTACCTTTCTTTTATGGATGAATGAATACAATGAAGGAAAGTTCACAAGTAATTTGTTTGAGATTTATGATAATGCAGCACTCAATTTATAGAAGTGGCTTAGCAAGGCTACGTCAAAACAACAGTTGCAAGTTTTTGAAAACCAGCACTTTGGAAAAACCAGCTTTTGGTATATATTTTTATTAGCAAGGGGGTGGGGGCACCAAGTCCAGAAAAACCATCACCGGATTATTTAATTCAAGCAAAGCAATCTTTCCTATATAGTATGACCATTGACCAAAGTTTGGGTCAAAGAACGAGTTCGTGGGGTCCTAGGCTTTCTCCATCTTTGTACTACCAAATAATGTCAAGGCTTAATTTATTATTCCCCTTGATGTAGTTCTCACTTGAATATTTTATGAGTCATGCAACTGGCTGACTTTTGGCATAATGTTTTTTTAAAAAATATAAATTAAAATAGGGTCTATATCTTATGTAGGCTGTCTATTGTGTTGAAGTCCTAATCATGTCATCAAACTCTTTTAATTCAGTGTATCTTTTCGGATGCTCAAGCTAAAAAACTGATGCTTAATAATTGCTCAAGTTGTGATGTTTTATGCTGGACAGCAAAGTAAAGAACAGTAGTTATGGACAAATTACAACTTTCCCTGCATTTAAATTGGTATATCATTGTTGGTGTGTGGGTTTGGTGCTAATACTGCTAACACTAAGTCCAATGACCCGGGTAGGAGTTCTACTGCAGAAGTTTAGAGTAGTAAATTCTGAGAATATTGAAACCCATTCATTTGAACACCTATTTGTAATTTATTTACTTCTTGACATATCCTTTATGTCATAAGTTACCTAGTCGTACTTTAAAGCATGCTTGACATATGACTGGTTTTGTTTGGTAATAGTAAATTTTCCGCAGGCAATATTCATCAGAAATCGGCACTCAGCAACTGGGGTTTTCCGTCCCGCAGCGTGTATAGAGAAAGTATGTAATTAGTAGAATCTTCCCCCTAACCTGTATTCAATGACAACATATATGGCCATGCATCAATCAACTGAGTTTATTATGAATTTTGTTTGACAATGTCAGAATATTTGGGAATTTTTTGCAACTTGCACTTGTATTGACTTCTGCATATTAAATCAGTTGACTGGTATTGTTGGTGTTAAGTTTATAACATCCTGCATATTAAGTTTATGACCATATTGAGGAAACCAATTAACCAATACTCTTTTTACTAATTAAACTATATGTGGTGACTGGTGACCTCTAGAGAATTTAATTATCTTTTAGCTATTGCAAAAGGCATTTACAGATTTAGGTGACATTACATAGCTGATTGGCTAGGAAGAGATAAAACCAAAAAAAAAAAAAAAAAAGAAAAAAAAAGATAAATGTTGGGAAGATAAGGAGTGGCTCTAAAAAAGTGCAATAATGAGATTTGGCTAAGGTTGCAATGTGGCTCTAATATCATTATGTGGGACAAGAATTTGAAAGTACTATTCTTTGTCCTATGGCAGACACTGGTCCATTTTGCTTTCTAATTTTGGTGCACCTTTTTGTTTTTGTTTTTTATTTTTTATTTTTTATTTTTTTCCTGCTTGATTGATTTGTTCAATGTTTCTAGTATTTACTTTCTATATGATTGTGAAAATCTTGATATTGGGTGCTTCTGCCAGTTGCTGTATGCGAAAGGGGATATATAAAGTGCATTGTTGATAAAATAAGTGATTCCTTATTCTCTATTAGTTGGCTTGATCCGTTGTATATGCTGTGTAACTTACATAGGGTAATTTGAAGTTGGGAAAATAAATTAGTTGTTTATCTTTGCTATAATGAAAATTTTCAAATGCTATTATTGTTATTTTTCTAATTTTCACTCGCTTTTATTTTATCCCTTTTATAACAATCTTTTATTCTTTAAAATTTATCATCTCTTAACCCACCTTAAGAACTATTATTTTGAAGAATTTCTTACTCTCGTATCTCTCTCCTCCTAAAAGTGAAAGTAACCATAAGTTTCGTATTTTCTATCGGAGTTGAGAACTCAAGAAGATGGAGTAATTACTCTGTTTTTAAATTGTTCATATTATTATAAAAAAAACTAGGGCGCTTAACAACATCATGACCTTTATGATCATTAGTTGTTAATATCAATTTTATGTAATGGAGATTTACCTTTTATCTTTTTTGTTAGAGGTAAAGAGTGTGATTTCCTATGTGATTTTGCAAGAACATTCTTGGTCCAGTTTCCATGGTAATGCACTAATGCTTACTCGTTCTCAAGATCTCTCTCTCTTTCTAATAATTTATTAATAGAAAGGAATTAATCTTATTTCAAAATTAGATAGTATTTGTTTTTATATCACCTATTTTATGAGTCATTACAATAACTAACACACAATTAGCTTTAGATTTTAGAAGGCACTGATAATATAACCTTAAGGTATGGATATTCTTGTATGACCCTTGTATTTGGAAGTTTGGATGAATTATCATATTGGATCATAGAGGCATATGGCTGGAGTCTGACAGATTGCAAAAAAATTATATCTTGATCACCCACTCTCCCCCTCATCTCCTTTTCTTGTGGATACTCCATTCTTATTGTCATTTTCTATATATTAAGCCTCTTTTATTATCATTTTCTGATAAAGGAAAGAAAAATATCCCCTGTGCCCAACTACAATGTCAATAATTGCCATATAGGGATGTGCATAAGATGGAACATTAATTTTTGATGGTTATAAAAAAAGGCTTGGCATTGATATTTATCTTAATACTTTTCTTACCAAGCTAATATTAGTGATTATTGGAATTTGAAGATTGTTCAAAATAGTGTATTGACAGGCAAGTGCTTTGGTTTTGCCTTTGTGGAGATGATCTGTGAACTATCTTTTCATTTCATCTCAGAGTCTTAATTTCGACACAACATGGGTTGGACTCTTCAATACCTAATACCCCCTTCGTCCCATAACATAGTTCCGTTTTCCTATTTTGAAGAACCAAAATGTTGTTCCTATTTCTATTTTTGGATAGTATGTAAAGACCATTATACCCTCTTTTTATTCATTTCCTAATTTACCCTTGAATTTTGCACATGCCTTTGTATTTTTTTTCCACTTTCTCTCCCTAACTTTAGTCTATGATTGTACTTTTCACTTTTATTAATGTACTTTATCTACTCTCTCCTTCTATTTCTTAAATACCGTGAAAAAACACAAACATGAACTATATTATGGGACGGAGGGAGTAAAGAATTTTCTCAATTTTCACACAAATCTTTTTAAAAAAGATCAACTATTATTTCTCTTCTCTCTTTGAATATGAATAATACCAAACTGGCTGACTGCTACCATCTCCTACAGTGCTAACTCAATGCCTCTAAATAGGCTTCTGCCAATGGAAGCAACGTATACATGGAGCTTTGTGCGTACAATTGGACCACTAGGGACCTTTTTTCTAACAAGAGCCTGTGATTTGATTGATAGTTATGAAAATTTTAATCATCTTCATTGTCATTTTCGTTGTTGTGTTAAATGTTCATGTGTTGATTCCGCTCTTAGTATTATGCAAGTATGTGATTGCAAGTGGTAGGAAGTTTCTACAAAGTTAGTCTATCTATAGTGAGGAATCAACACTTCCTTTTAAAAGGTACTCTTGGCCTAGTATTAGCAATCTCATTGTCCCAACCCTTTATGATTTTAGAAACCACCATAATTTCCCCAAAACACCCTTTATAATAGTTTTCTTCTTTCTAAACTCTTTCATTGCATTTTAATTATGGCTATGTTTTCTTATAATCTGTTTTGTTTTAAGGGAATGTGACACCTTTTACTGACAATTTTACAGAGTAGAGGTGACATTATTTTCGGACGGAGGGAATAATAT